>NW_007253833.1:427302-429450 GCF_000164805.1 Carlito syrichta | reverse complement strand
CTCCTCCTCCCCCCACCCTCCCCTCACCCTCCCCTGCCCCCTTTCTCCTTCTTCAAGTTCAGGTCTCGCTCTATCACCCAGGCTGGAGTGCAGTGGCACGATCACGGTTCACCACAGCTCAGGCAGTCCCTTCACTTTGGCATTCCCTCCAAGATACCTGGGACCACCGGCATGCACCGCCACACCTAATTTTTGTTTTTTTTGAGTTGGAGTCTCACTCTGTCGCCCAGACTGGGGTGCAGTGGCCGCTCCCGGCCACCGCAGCCTCGACCTACTGGGCTCCGGCGATCCTTCCGCCTCAGCCTTCCGAGTAGCCAGAATTACAGGCATGCGCTACCACGCCCGGTTGATTTTTTGAGTTATTGTCGAGATGAGGTCTCGCTGCCCAGGTGGGTCGTGAACCCGCGGGCTCAGGCAATCCATTTACCTCAGCCTCCCAAAGGAGCAGGATTACAGGCTGAGCCCCCGAGACTGGCTTAAATTTTTATTTTATTTTATTTTATTTATTATTATTATTTGGAGGGGGTAGGGATGAGGTCTTGCTGTTTCCCAGGCTAGTCTTCCACCTTGGCCTCCCAAAATTCTGGGATTACAGGCATGATCTACCTCGCCCAGGTAGATTTTTTTTTTTTTAATACAGTTACGAACTCAAAATCAAAAATGGTCTGGTCAGTCAATTCTTCTAATTATCAAATATGTCCAGGAATCCTCAGAGTTGGGTTCTAGAACTGGCAAGTGCCCCTGATACTACATGATACAGCTGGTCCTGCTCTAGTTTCCACTCTGGGGCGAGAAAGACATAAAGCAGTATCTACCAGTTCCCCCCATCCCCTCCACTGAGACAACCCTGAAAATCTGCAGGTGTCCTTAAAGCAGCCTTGGCTCCTGGACCTCCTGAATCATGTCTTGCCAACAGAGGTATAGTGCTGCATTGCTGATGTTTCACCCAGACCTTTCCCCAAAATATGGCATTTCCTGTAGGTGTGCTTGGGTGAGGCTCCCAACCCTCTATGCGCAGCTACTTAAATTATTTCCATAGTAACAGCCAGAGTTAACACCTACTCTGACCCACAATGACCCAGAGCTGGATTGCTAAAGTTGTACCTCAAGAGAAGAATATTTTCAGGGATCCCTCCTCACGTATTATCAACAGTAAACGCTCATTTTTCCCTATCTTATGCCAGACACTAAATCCAGCTCACACTTACAGTACATTAGGAAAATCAATCCTTCTAATAAAAACCTTGATTAACTCTGTTTGATACTTATCATATGTTCACTGTGTGTGTGCGCTCTTGACCATGCCAAGGTCAGTTTTCTATGGAATATTCTTAAGGTTTTCACTCATACCTTCTCTTCCCTCCTCAGCAACTACATTATAAACACCCCCAAATGCAAGGACTGAACAAGAATCTATTCTTAAATAATCTTTTTACTGCTCTTTATACAGTGCTCTGGATAACATGAACACTAGTGATAAACAGCAGATAGAACTGGAAACAAAGGATTATTTTTAGCATAGAAGAACAGCTCATAGCTTTCTTGGCTCAAGGAGATACATCAGACTTAGTATTTATAATAGTAAATATTATTTGCCACAAAGAGCATTTATTGCTATAACTTGATTTAACTCAACGAGATAGCCAAATGAAAAAGACCTTCATAATTTCATATACTGCCAAATTAACATGGTCATTTAAAATTTTAAATAAGAAGATCTTGAAAATGTTCTTGGAACCACTGGTATAAATTCCTTTAAAAGCTGTAATTGTCATTTATCTTGTGACATTCAAATTAAGTATATGGTTATGAAGTGGCACAATGACAGTTACCTGGATTAGTCTCTGAGTCTCTGGGACAATTTCAAAGGAGACTGTCCAAAAACAAGGAGATGAACAAAAGTTCACAAACTCTTCCCTAACCTGATAACTCTGTAATTCATCAAGGTAGGGTGAGTTGCAGTACTGGCATTTATTCTAGAAGCACTACAGAATGCAAGAATCTTCTCTCACAGATCTGCAAACGAATGCCCATCTTCTTTGCTCATATCTCAAGCACGCCTTAGTCTGCAGAAGTTGGCCACCTGACAGCATTAGGACTTCTCTCTGCCTGAGGGAGCATGCTCTGTATCCCTTTCCACATCTCACC
>NW_007253833.1:254174-427282 GCF_000164805.1 Carlito syrichta | reverse complement strand
CCCCCCCGCCATTTGGTAAAAGACTGGAACAACCCTGGCATTTTCATTTTAACGCCTTTTTCTACATGTCCAGTGAATTAAATTTTAAGTGTTTCTAAATCTCCAAATCTACTCATTTTTCACAAACCTTCTCATTAACACTTTCTCCTGGCAACCTCCGTATAGTATATATGTACTATTTAAGCAAAAGGTGCCATTATTCACTTCCACATTTTCTCATGGAGGGATAAAACCTGAATCCAAATATTCAGATATACTCATGAACTCGGTGAGCATCTTTATCTTCCCACATTAATAGCGGCTTCCTTTCTTCAAGGTAACATTCTGTTTACTATACAGAATGCTGCTGAAGGGCTCATGATGCCCTGACCATGAGTAAGCCAATTCCTCAATGTGCTTCAGAATCTCCTTGGAGAGATTGTTTTTTCTCTCCTCTCTAAACTGACCCAGTTGATCCTCCCTGGTCCAGAGGTTTGCACACATACCTCCAGGAG
Source organism: Carlito syrichta (assembly GCF_000164805.1). Classification (NCBI taxonomy): domain Eukaryota; kingdom Metazoa; phylum Chordata; class Mammalia; order Primates; family Tarsiidae; genus Carlito; species Carlito syrichta. The sequence continues at coordinate 426,788 of NW_007253833.1, read as the reverse complement.
CAAAGCTAGGCCTATTTGCAATCTGGCTTTATAAATATTTAATAAAGAGTTTGAGAGGAGACTGACTAGAGATCCATCTGTTAAACTCCTGGAGCCATACCAGACTCTGTGAATTAACTACAGAATAGGTCCATTATATTGTCAGGGTTCGATAGAGAGCCAGAGATATGCAGCTGATCCCACATTCTGCATTAGTAGACTAATACTGCAATAGAAATAAAGCAATCAAGAGTGGATGAATATACATTCTATCACCAAAAGTTGCCAATTTCTTGTGCAAATCCATGAGCAATGTTCTGACCAGTTTAAAACAACACATCTAACTCTGATGTATTTACAATGACCTATATCTCTAAGTTGAGCCAAAGTTCTCAAGATCTAATTTCAATTGCCAGTAACTCCTGAATATTGTCATTCCTCAATAAGTGAACATGAAGTCAGAAGAAATGCAATAAAAGTAAGTAAGGTGTATTTGTTCTTTGATGGTCATTTAACGCTCAACACTTTACATAAAGTTAATAAAAATCATTTTAAAGCTGAACATCTAAACAACCACAAATCAGACCACTACGGTGCTTTTTTTGCCACACTATGAAAGATGTTGTTTGTATTCTGAAGAATGAAAAATGTCAGGATTTCTAATAAATTGTTGATAGCTCATAAAACGTTATGTCAACCTCCTGTAGAGCAAACAGGTCTATATTACTATGTTAGGTGAAGAGTAGAATATATTGAAGTCCGGTTCTGTCTCTTTTAAGCTTTCTATGCTGTTTTCCTATCAGGGAACAATTTAAAATGGAAACAAATGGGTTCAAGTAAAGAAAAGAAAAGTTTATGTAAACTCTCAGATTTCTTTTCTTTTCTTTTGTCTGTTACACCTTTACTTCTCTTTCTTCCCCCAACCCCAAATGTTGGGAAAGAAAAGAATTTCCTCCAGCGGCAGCAACCGGTGCCTAGTTTTGTCCAAATGCTTTCCTCATACCTTTGCTGCTTTCTAGTTTGGTTTTGTTTGCTTTTCTTTTTTGTTTTGTTTTGTTTTTAGCAGCTTTGCCTTTTGGACATAAAAAGGAGTAGCATCTATTAGAAGAATCCCCTAAGGCAATTTTTTGGAGGTGGGGATGCATAAAAAAGTACTTGACAGCCGGGCTCGGTGGCTCAGCCTGTAATCCCGCGCCTTTGGGAGGCTGAGGTGAGTGGATTGCCTGCGCCCGTGGGTTCAAGACCCTCCTGGGCAACTTGGCGAGACCTCATCTCTATAATAAATTTAAAAATTAGCCGGGCATGGTAGCGCGTGCCTGTAGTTCTGGCTACTTGGAAGGCTGAGGCGGAAGGATGGCCGGAGCCCAGCAGGTCGAGGCTGCGGTGCCCAGGAGCGGCCACTGCACTCCAGTCTGGGTGACAGCGTGAGACTCCAACTCAAAAAAAAAAAAAAGTACTTGACACTGAGAAAGTAAGGAGGTAGTATTAAGCTCTTGATTACAATCCACATGCCAAGGAGATACTGACAATTACCTTTCTAACCTCACCTTTAACTTTCTTTTCTTTCTATCCTTACCTTTAACTTAACACATATACACACATCACACATGTAGCAAATGCATACACATACACATAGTAACATGAGAAGAACACACATGTCCTGCAGTATTTCAGGTAAAAGTTAAGAAATCTATTTATCTCAGACATATGATCAGTGTGAGATACACATATATATCTAATGTTGGGTGAATATATATATATCTTATATTTATATATAATTACCATATTTCAAATGAATAGATACGTGTTCCCATAGCAGATATGTTCCCAGAGTAGATTTTGCTACTAGTCAAAGCACTGTCAGTAAGCTATCTATTAATATTTCTACAATCCAGTAAACCTATTTTTCATACCATATTATTATGGAGCTTTAAGACAATAGGACAGTGAAGGGACTACAATCCGTAAGAAAAGATTGCTTACATAGATACTGGAATACATAATACATTTAAATGCACCTATTTTAAAATTAACCTGTATTATGGTTTCTGTATTATAGATGAAAACAGATTCTTGCCATTAAAGAATGATTACAGTTCCATTTGGTTGCAATTCCAAAGAATAACAACAAACCCCTTTTTTTTAAATTTAGGATTTTAGAAAACAAAGCTAACAGATAGGTACAGGTCATACTTTTAGAAGAAAAATCTGTATTTTAAAGCACAGGCCTGTTTACAGCACATGAAAGCATTCAAATAGGGGCACAACAGATTACAATTTTAAGGCTTTTTACTATTGTTCTTAAATGAAATAATCGTACTATTATTAAATTTTCCAAATCCAAGCCCAGATTCGGCAAGTCAAAGAACAAATATATTAATGCATTTTTCTAATATGTAGGATTATTTTACAGTCATTATAATACACATGATGTATGTAATATATAAGGTAATGACACAGAATAGTTGTTCCATGTCACGAAAGCTACTCATCTTTGCATGGGGAAATGGGTTTTCTGGGGGAAAATGGATATCAAGCTCTTAGATTTCTCTTCCAAATCTGAAGAGTTAGAAATGACTACCTTTTCTCAAACATAAGGTTTCTGGACATAAGATGTCACCAGTTCAATGGCCACCCACACAACTTGCAAATGTCCAACTGGAAAAACAGCACAGAAAACCAGTGCCATAGTGCCAAGAAGTCATGCACAATGGCCACACACTTTGACATCCCTCTGGGGTCTGCCCTACCACCAGCTATATCCCCTTGTGGTGCTCCCATCTGGGTCTCTTGCACAGAGAGCTAAGATCAAAGAGTTACGATGTATTCGAGCAAGAGGGGTGACAGGGGTCACGTAGTCCAACATTCTCACCTCATAGTTGAGGAAATGAGAACTACACTTTAAATGACATTCCTGAGGTTTCACAGCAAATTTCTGCCAGTCTACACTGAAACATGTGTTTCTTGAAAGCCAGTTTTCTAGAATCTGACTATGTAAAGCACAGTGCTCAGATCAGCAGGCCTGAGAACTAATTAGAAATACAAATGTGTCAGGACTTGCTCAAACCTACAAAGGAACATAACCAATAAGGGGTGTGTGTGTGTGTGTGTGTGTGTGTGTGTGTGTGTGTGTGTGTGTGTGTGTGTGTATAGAGAGATTTTCAGCGATTGGCTTATGTGATTGTAGGAGCTAGCAAACTTGACACTTAAAAGAAAGGCCAGCAGGCAGGAATTCCACACACATGACAAAGAATTCTTTCTTCTCTGTAAATCTTGCTTTTTTTTTTTTTAGGTATTCAATTGATTTGATGAGGTTCACCCACATTATTGATGGCAAACTCCCTTACTTAAAGTCAACTGACTGTAGATGTTAGTCACTTTGGCAATCCTTCATAACAACATCTAGACTAATATTTGACCAAAAAATTGGGCACCATAGCTCAACCAAGCTGACACACAAAATTAATCCATCACATCCACTGAATCAGAACCTGCATTTTAAAATGATTCCTAGGTGATTCCTGTATACATTAAAGTATGAAAAGTTCTCTATTTATAAATCTGGGGGATATCACAGTTTCACAGCTGGAAAAGTGATGACTCAATATAACAGTTAATTCAGTAAGTTGGAAGTTTATTTCATGCCCACAAAAAGTTTCAGCATTGTAGTACAGTCTTAAACAAATAAGATCTGACAACCAGCAGGAACCCGAGCCCCTTCTAACTTGTTGCTCTGCCATCTTCATTATGTGGTTTCTATTTCCCTCTAAGTTCATTGTTTTAGCACTGGCCATCATGCCTTTGTTCTCATCTGCATAAAGAGGAAAAAGAGCTGCAGAAGGCACAGCTATTTCCTTTAAGGACAAGACCTAGAAGTTACACTCATCACCTCTGCTAAAATCGTATAGTTCAGAATTTGGTCATTTCGCTAGTATACATCCAGGTTTTTTACAGGGTGATCAATTATGCAATAATAATTTGATAAATTTTCATAATTATGTAACTAAAGAAAAAAGGGGAGGTTGGTTACTCTAAGATAGTTACCTATTTCTGCTACTTATTTTTCTGCATCAGGCTATCTACAAGATGAGGACATGGGGGAAGTAGCAGAGGAAAGAGGCCAGCTTTTCTGCTTCCTTCTATAGTAGGAAGAATTAAACATAGTGTATTGCTATGATGGGAAACAGGACTGATGGCAGCTATGCTCCCATTGCATTTGATTGGTTATGTCCTGAAGATGGAGCCACCCTTGGGCAATGTAGCCAGAATGTGAGTTCTCGTCTCCCAAGGAAGGAGCATTGATGGAAGAAAGAGAATTCTAGACTTTGAGCCTTCTTACATTTCTTCACTTCTGTCTCCTCACTGTCATTACAGAAATGACTCATTTCTTCCTGTTTCCAAGGCCGAGAAGGAACATAATGAGGAAATGACTCCAGTTAAAGCAGCTTCTCTTCTCATTCAAGCCTGGTAATTCTTATATCCCACAACTGGGAATAAAATCATGTAGAGCCACTTTCAAAGTTCATGCTGACCACCAAACTCCTTGTTATGCCCTTTCCCTAGGCAGAAGCCCTGTGTGTTTGGCGGTAACTGAAGAGTATGCGAAGGTAAGCCTTGAAATGGTTTTATATGGGGGAGTGATGTTTGTTTAAGTATATTTTCAGTTAGTTGATGAAAGTAGATTTACACAAAAATTACTTAATAACAGAATAAACAATCTGTAAAAATATATCAATTTCTCTGTATGACTAACTCCCACAATAACACACATACATACGCAAATTCCCTTCAGAGACCAACAAAGCATATTGCACAGAATTTTCTGTAACCAAGGTAACCAAACACTAAACATTGTTCTTAGTAGAAACTTTTAAGACCAAAAAAGAACCAAACAAACAAAAACAAAAACAGGCATTGTTATGTTCAATGTGTCTTTGTAATAGTGTTTATTGCCATGATGTTTGCTGGCATTTTCAAGATTTAGGTTGATGTAAGGCTATTTTCTTCTGGACAATAGCTATAATTTTCAGCAGGTAATTAGAGGTACCTGGATTCAAAGCTTTTTTGAACTAAACAAATGAAAATATAGCAATGATAGGACTCCACTTACTTTCATATTTCTATGAAAAATTATTTATTAACATAACTGAATATCAGTTAACAGATACCTATATATTAATTTCATGGCCCACAAACACAAATGCATATATAAAAATTATATATACAGTATAAGACACTATAAATAATTTTCATAAATCTACCATATTATGTAAAACCATTTGATACCTTTTTCACCAAACTTAACTCATTAATAATTATCTTCCTAATGACTGTCTAGTTTTTTGATAAAACAGAATGAAACAATCTATCTCAAATTTTATAAAACCTTATATGAGGTTTATTTCTCCCGAGCACATGTAAGCATATCTTCCTTAATATAGGCACTCTTTTCAAAATTTTCATTTATATGACGGTTGCATTTAGATACCCAACTATACAATATGAACAAAATTTTTCTGATGTACATGAAAGCAGAGTTCAGTATGCAGTCCTGTGACATTACTAAACTTTACCCTCTTAATCTCAATTTGTTATAAATCTTTGATAGACATGCTATTATAAGCCATCATTCCCACATGGATTCCATTTTACTCTTTAAAAATATAGTCTAATATCACTATTACTTTGTATAAACTTGACTCAGAAGGGAACTGTGAGAGTTATTACTTTGGACTCTTGGTAAATGACTGCCAATGTGACTGTTAACAGGTTCCTGAGAATTTGAGTGGTGTGTATGTGTAAATTGGTAGGGCTTACCACTTATCACATCATGTAACTGTAAATGTATATAGTTAATATGTAATATTGTTAATATGTAATATTGCTGAAAATATTACATATTGTTAATATGTAATGGTTGAGTTTACACTTTCATTAACTTAAAAATGGCCGTTTTTATTTTGGAAATTAGAGAGTTTTCATCTCTCTTGCAAAAGACGTGAACTACTTTCTTAGAGTTTAATAGAGCCAAAATTAACTTGTTATCATAGTGTTCCCAATTTCTACTAGAAGTATGTCTTAATCTGTTTCTCTTAATTTTTCTTACATTAAGGAAAATTGCTGCTATAAGGATCTGGATTTGTATTTCCTGGGACTGTGTTCTCCATATGAGTTAGTTTGATGAAATAATTTCCACTCCCAGCCAGGAAACGGAAGCATAGGGCAGTATTTAATGTGCATGTGATTGAACTTTTCCAATAGTGTAGATGTATTAGTGCTAAGAATTTGCAAATTTACATGACTTTTTTCCCTACGTCATATTTGCCCTGTAGCTTTTGAACTAGATTTTTTTTTAACCCAATTTCACGTGTCATCTTGGTTTCAGACTTAGACATCTTCTAGAGACAGCATAGGGGTTATATTTACATTCTTAAAGATGGAATTTTTACTCTTTATCTTTTCTTTCTGAACTGATTTTAAAAGAAGGTTCAGTCACAGTATGTTTCAATATGTATTTTTAACTACTTTGAAGAAAACATTGATTAACAATATTTAAAGAGATCTGTCTAAAAAAAATAGGACTAGGCTGGGCTTGGTGGCTCAGCCTGTAATCCCAGCACTCTGGGAGGCCAAGGTGAGTGAATTGCCTGAACCTGTGGGTTTGAGATCCACCTGCAGAACTTGGCGAGACCTTGTCTCTACAATAAATCAAAACTTAGTCAGGTGTGGTAGCGCACGCCTGTAGTTCCAGCTACTTGGAAGGCTGAGGCGGAATGATCGCGGAGCCCAGTAGGTCAAGGCTGTGGTGACCAGGAGCGTGCCATTGCACTCCAGTCTGGGCGACAGAGTGAGACTCCAACTCAAAAAAAAAAAAAAATAGTACTATACAGAACACTGTTCAAGGATCTCTCAAAAGCATCATTAAATTTTGTCGACTACATTCTTATTTAAGTCATTATTATAAGCAATGGTTATTAATATTCTCATATTAAGATTTTTAAAACTTTGCATGTTCTTGTTGATATCTAGTCCAGAGCCCCACCAGCCTGGATAATGAGAAAGTGCTCATGGTTGAGATGTATATACTAATATAGAATCCTCTCCATTCTCTAAGCCATCATGGTGCAGGACTATGCAGTCAGGTTCACTGCTTGCAGCCTCCATGACTCTTGTCATGGCCATCTTAGCCCTAGGACACTGCCCATGTCCCAAATCATTCAACCCCAGGTCATCACTGCATCCCAGGAGGGTCATGCCATCATTTTGGCAGCACTAGGGAGAAATGAACATGCTACTGCTTAATATTCCCAACCCTCCTCATTCCTCAGTCTCAGGGACCCACAGTTTCTCACATGTGGGCCATGTTCTGCTTATTCAACTGTTTCTATCAAAGCCATAATCTTTCAGTATTGGAAAATTCAGGCTTTGATTTCAATGAGCCCAGGTTTTCAAATTCATCAATCAAGACATAACAATAATAGCAAAGCTTACTTATAGTGCTTGCTATAACTTGTTTAATAAGATACTCAGAATGACTTACTATTTTCTATCCATTTTACAGATGAGAATATTGAGAATCAGAGGTTAACGACTTGTCATGTAGCCAGTGAGTGACAGAGCAATAATTCCCATCCATGAATTCTTGTCCCAGAGTTTATACTCTTAGCTACTACATTTTACTGCCTCTCAGTATGATAAAACCCTATTAATCTTTACCTAAGTAAAATAAGTAATTTATGTCTTCATCCAGAGAGGTTTGATTATATAGAGTGGTAACCGAGGTAGGGTGAAAATGTGTGAAATAAAATACTTGCCAATATTTAATCTTTTATAAAATACCTCCAGGAGAATGTAAAATACTGTAAAATTTTTCAGTTAGATAATTTTTCCATATACATATTGCAGGCTTCAAATATGCTCTCATTATAATTGGAATGTGCAATTAAAATGCATTTTCTACATTTCCATCTTTAAACTTCCTGGCCTTCCACATGAGCCACTTCTCACTTAATAACGTGATTTAAAAATTAACAAAATTCAATATAGTTGTCAAGTTAATTTGATTTAATAGTTTAAACACCAAAGCTGTACCCAATCGATTGTGTTAATTACCCAAATTCTCTTATATCTGAACTCTCCCTCTCTGACTCCTTTATAAGATAGAGTCCAGGTATATGGGAAAGTAGTCTACATGACCTTATTATATGGAGGATTTGAAATCCACTGGCTTTGCTCTGTATTTACTATTCAGTACCTGGTGACCTTTGAGATCTTACTATCCCATATATAAATTTGCCTGTGCCATCTGAAATAAGAGCCACTCGTGATATCTCTACCTCTCGGCTTGATCAACTTCCTGGATACCATAAAGTATCCTAAGCCCCTCAGACCTCTAAGCCCCTCTGAAACTTTACCATATTTTTTTTTTCCTGAGTTGGAGTCTCACTCTGTCACCCAGACTGGAGTGCAGTGGCCGCTCCCAGCCACTGCAGCCTCCACCTGCTGGGCTCCGGCGATCCTTCCGCCTCAGCCTTCCAAGTAGCCAGAATTATAGGCATGCGCTACCACGCCCAGCTGATTTTTTGATTTATTGTAGAGATGAGGTCTCGCTGCCCAGGCGGGTCTTGAACCCGCGGGCTCAGGCAATCCACTCACCTCAGCCTCCCAAAGGCGCGGGATTACAGGCTGAGTCACCGAGCCCAGCTTACTTTACCATATTTTCAATCATGTTTTTAGTCTAGGTGGGCCAGTCATACCTCTACACTGGTATTGCCTTGTTGAAGCCATTGCGGACTCTAGAGGAGGTCTGTTGATTCTTAACTTAGTGGTCAGACCATGCAGTAAAAAAAAAAAGGGATGAAATTTAAGTGCAGATTAGACCCTTTCTTTCTTCTTTGTCATGCCAGTCTGCCCTCTTAACCCTACTAGTTAAGCCCCAGTGTTGGTGTGAATGGTTCTGCCCAGGCCTCTTCTCATAGGGCATCAAACTAAGGACAGAGCACAAAGTCCTACCTCTGTGCTCCGAGCTACTACTCACGTTACTGAGCCACCATGTAAAAATAATTGGGACAGACATCTGATTCCTTTCCTTCCTCTCTCATTATGCCCTTTCCCTTCACTCCACAGTCTCCTGCATGAACTTCTCCATGTCTTGATATCGTAGCCACCTTCTACCAAAGATAACAAGCTTTACTTACACAGCCATTTCTTAAAGTTATATTTTTGCAATTCAATTTTGTGGCCATGAAAATCTTAACTTGCTAGATACATGATAAATGGATTTTATAATAACTGTTCTTAGCTTTAATCCCCAATTCCCATTCCTTGAGAAGGCAGAAAATTAATGTTCCAGTTATTTATGGCTATGTAACAAACCACCCAGACACTTAGTGATTTAAAATAAAAATCATCATTTATTTTGCTCACAATTTTACAATTTGGGCAGGAAAGACTTATCTCTGCTACAGACTGAATTAACTATGGTAGCTCAACTAGGCCTAGAAGATGCACTTCCATGATGGCTTACTTACATAACTGGCAAGGTGGTGCTCACCTGAAGCTATTGGCCCGGTATCTTAGTGCCTTTCCACGAGGCCTCTCCACAGAGTTGCTTCCTCCTTACAGCATAGTGTCTATGTTTCAAATTACATAGTGAAAGAAAGCAAAAGTTGCCAACTTTTTAAGTCCTGGGTTCAGAATCATTTTCCCATGTTTTATAAGGCAAGGTTTTCAGAGTCTTTCCTAAATTCAAGAGAATTGGAGAGGAAGGGAAGGGACATAGACTTCACTTCTTGATAAGTGAAGTACAAAAATGTGTGGTCATTTTTAATCAACCATACTTAATTTAGTAATCTCCAGTCAAATTAAGTCACTCCTAGGCTGTTGCAGTTTGCTACTTTTTAAAAGCACATCAGGTGGCAGATCTTGAGGTGATGGTGAAGACAGCATCCACAAAACTGTAAAACTAAACAAAATTGCCAAAAAACAATCATTTAAGAACTCTAGACATTAACCAAGACAATATATATATATATATATTTGTTTATAGAAAACTGTAGATCATCAGCTAAGAAGTATAGGAATCTGTAGCATACCTGTCTTGGTAGAGTTGATCTCATTTCCTTCCCAAAGCTCAGGTGGTAGAATGATGCTACCAGGACAGAGTTGACCATAAAAAAACAACAACTTTATAATTGGATGGGCTGGCATATTTTTGAACAGAGGACAAAAAATTCATTTCTAGCTGGACTATTAGTACAAACAGCAAAATTGGTTAAAAATGGACAAGGAAAGCACAGAGCCCTGCTATTCTGAGTTCTGATTCCACTTCTGGAAGATAGCAGATCTAGGGACTAGCCTTACGTTTAACAGGGAGATATTAGAAATAAGAAAACCATAGATGGACTAGGTAATTTCTCTATACCTCCCTTGCTAGGATGACACCTACATGCAGAAGAAACCCAAGAAAGCCCAATCCCACCATACATTTTAACTGATTTGGAGTCTGTGTGAACACACAGGAAAGACCTGAGTGAATTCAAACTCTCCAAAATTCATTGCTGATGGAAAAGCTGTGTGTAAATGCAAGAAAGACCTGAGAGAGCCTAGAAAAAAATAAAAGGTGAAATAAACAAAATAAGCCTTAATTTTGAATACGTAGCAACCCAACAAAGGTATATGAGTAGATAGTAAAAACCTTTTGAAGTTCAGGGAATTGAAAAAACAAACAAACAGCAATAGCAATACTCAGAGGAGAAATCAGAATTCAAAATTTCTTAAATATATTATCCAAAATGTCTAGTTTTAAACCAAAAAAAATGAGACATGAAATGAAACAAGAAAATGTGATCCATATGCAGGGGAAAAATAGTAGTTGAAAGAAACAAACTGAGCGAGCCCAGATGTTAGATTTGGCAAACAGATATGCCAAAGCAACTATTAATAAATATAGTCAAAGAATTAAAGAAACCCCAGTCTAAAGAAAAAGGTGATTACAATAATTCACTAATAATAAATTTCTATGAAGAAATCTAATCTTTAAAAAATGATGAAAATTTCAGAGTTCACCTACATGAATAAATCATTAGTAAACTTGATGATAGATTAATAGTAATTGCCATTCTGAAAAACAGGAAAAAACAAAAAAGATTGACGAAAATTTAACAGAGTCGCAGAAATTGTGGAACAACATTAAGTATATCAAAATATTTATAATGGGATTCCCAGAAGGAAAGGAAAGAGAATGGGTAGAAAAAAATATTTGAAAAAATAATGGACAGAAACTTCTCAAATTCTATTTAAAAATATTAATTTACAGATCCAAGAAGCTCAATGATACCCAGTTAAAATACACAAAAAGAGATTCACATCTAGATGCATCATGTTCAAACTGCTGAAAGTCAGGTAAGAAAAGGAAATATTGAAAACAGCAGGAAAAAAACAACCCATCACACATACAGAGAACAATGTGATTAATAGATAACTTCCCAACAGAAACAATAGATGCCAGAAAACAATAAACTTTAAGCACTGAAAGAAAATCACAGTAAAAAAAAAAAAAAACAACACTATATCCAGCAAACTACCTTTTAAAAATAAAGGCAAAATAAAAACATTCTCATTTAAACAAAGACTGAGAGAAACAGATGCTATAAGAACTGATCTACAGGAGATTCTAAACCCAAGTCCCTCTGGCTAAAAAAAAAAAATGAAACTAGACGGCAACTGTAATCCACAAGGAGAAAAAAATGCAATACTACAAATGATAAAAATTTGGATAAATATAAAGAATGCATAAAATATTTTCTCTTTTCTTCTTATAATTTTCTTCAAAGACATAACATTGTATCAAGCAATAATTATAACAGTTAACACTCTATTTTGTGTTTATAACATATATATGGGGGGAGTCCAAATTCTTTCAAAAAAAGAATTTATTATAAAAATTGTGTATTTATTCTTATATGCTTAAACTTTAGTCATGAGTTTTTGAATTTGGTAACTTTGATGCCTTTTAGTGCTTCTGCTGCTTTTTGTTTCATCTCTTTCACATCACCAAAATGTTTTCCTTTGAAGACTTTTCTCATTGGGGAAACAAAAAATAGTCACTTGGGGTGAGATTGGGTGAACAGGGAGAGTGGGGCATAGGGATCATGCCCTTCTTTGTCAAAAACTACTGAATACTCAGAGCAGTATGGGCAGGTGTGCCTGTAAATCACCCATCATGAAATGGGCAAAAACTTGAAAGAATCTCCCCCCAAAAAATTCACTGAAGTCAAACACATCCTATCACAACACCAGCTGATGCCAATGGGTTACTAGAACACTTACTTAGTGGGGGAAGCTGTACCACAAGGGGCCCAACCTCCACAAATAATTCTGGTTTTTATGGGATCCCCCATTTTATTTATATATATGTATGTATATATAAATGTATATATATGAAAATAATAGCACAAAATAATGACTAAGTAAAACTTTATTGGGGAAATGTGCCATATTTATCAGAATAAAGTTGCTATATTTTATTGGAATTAAGTCACCTGAGTAGACGTTGATAAATTAAAGTGCATATTGCAATCTCTGGAGCAACCACAAAAAAAAAAAAAAAAAAAACTCAGATAATATATTTTAAAAATCAAAAGGCCAGGTTTGGTGGCTCAGCCTGTAATCCCGCACCTTTGGGAGGCTGAGGTGAGTGGATTGCCTAAGACCGCGGGTTTGAAACCCGCCTGGGCAGCGAGACCTCATCTCTACAGTAAATCAAAATCACCTGGGCGTGGTAGCGCATGCCTGTAATTCCGGCTACTTGGAAGGCTGAGGCGGAAGGATCGCCGGAGCCCAGCAGGTCGAGGCTGCAGTGGCCAGGAGCGGCCACTGCACTCCAGTCTGGGCGACAGAGTGAGACTCCAACTCAAAAAAAAAAAAAAAATCCAAAGAGCAACTAAAATGGGTACACTAAAACATTTGTAAACACAAAAAGTGGGACAGAGAAACAAAAATAACAAAAGACGTGTAAAAGACAAACAGTTCATAGACATGAATTCAACCAGGTTAAGAATTATATTAAATATGAATGGACTAAACACTCAAACCAAATGGTAGAGCTTATCAGGCTCAATTAAAAGAGTGTTATCCTTGCATATGTTATTTACAGGAGACACAGTTCAGATTCAAAGATACAGAGAGAATTTAAAAATTACAAAAGATTTACTATGCAAACTCTAAATATTTGCTTATTAAAGAAGTGGAATGTCAAAAAAAATAAAAAGATTGTAAGAAATATTACTTCAGGTTGAGCATCCAATCAAAATTTGAAATGTAAAATACTCCAAAATTTAAAGCTTTTTATTGCAACATGATATCATAAGTGGAAAATTTCACACATAAGTACTTAGCACAACCTTTGTTTCGAAACATTATTCATGTGCCCATTGAACACCATTTCACTTAAATTTGCAATTTCCAAGAACCTATGGGAGGTGTTAAGTAAGAATTTACTATATAATAATTATGTGTGTATGCACCTTAAAAAGAGTCCCATAATACATGTAGCATGTATAGCTTTAAATACCTATTTCAGAAAAAAAGGAAAAGTTGTAAATTAATAGGTTATACTTCTTTATTAAGAATATAGAAAAATAAGACCAAATTAAATACAAAGTGTTCATATAAAGTATATATGAAACATAAATTAATTGAAAGAAATTTGTGTTGAGACTTGCATCCTATCTCCATCATCTCATCATCTATAAACAATTATTCTAAAATTCCAAAATATCTGAGATCCAAAACACTTCTGGTCCCAAACATTTTGAATAAAAAATACTCAATTTTTATAAATAAAAAAGAAATATTTCATAACAGCAAAAGTGTCAATACATCAGAATGGTAAATTGAGTCTTCACTTAACATCATCTATAGGTTCTTAGAAACTGCACATGGAAGCAAAACACATAAAGCCAATTTTATTTTTTTAACATAATAATAAAATGACATAGAATGAAATGATTATTCAAGGACCTGTTGTATATCAATTCACTTAAAGTTGCAGTTTCCAAGCACCTATGGAAGGTGCTAAGGAGGACTTATACCATATAATAATTATAAATGTACAAGCAATACATGTACTTTAAAAAGAACCCCAAAATATATATAGCAAAACAAAATGAGAAATAGATATCGGAACAATTGCAGTTGGAGATTTCAGTATCCCATTTTCCATTCTTGATAACTAATAAAACAGCATGAAAAATCATCATGGATAAAGAAGACTTTAATAATAATATTAACTAATTTGACTTAACTGACACTTATGAAACACTTTACCAAAAAACAGCAAAATGCTCTTTGTTTTTCAAGAACACATAGAACATTCTCCATGGTAGACCAAATTTAAGGACATAAAACAAGTATCAATAATTTAAAAATATTAAAAATCATTCAAAGTATGGTTACAGTAAAAATGGGATAAAACTAGAAATCAACAACCAAAGCTACCTAAAAAGACTACAAATATTTGGAAATTAAATAACACATGTTTAAAAGGAGAAATCACAAGGGAAATTAGAAAATATTTTGAACTAAATTAAAACAAAAACAACATAATGATGGGATGGAAGTAAATCAATGCTTAGAGTAAAAATGTACACCTTTAAATACCTACTTTAGGCAAAGGGAAACATTTTAAATTAATAGTTTATACTTTCTCATTAAGAAACTAGAAAAAGAAGAGCAAACTAAATATAAAATAAGTGGGAGAAATAAAATCAGAAAATAACAAAATAAACTAACAATAGAGAAAGTCAATAAAAGCTGATTCTTAAGCTTAAAAAAAGATCACAGCATGGAGAAATCTTTTGTTAGACTAATAGAGAAAGAAAGAGAAAAACAAAGAGAGAAAACACAAATCACCAAAATTAGGATTGAAAAAAGGGAGGGACATTGCTTCTGACCCTACAGAAATTCAAATATAAGGGACTATTATGAACAACTCAACATTAACAGAAAAATCAATTTTGATGAAATGGACAATGTCATAAAAAAAAAACAAACACCAATTCCCAAAACTGACTAGAAAAGAAACTGATAATGTAAATGTACTCATAACAGTAAAAAAAAAAAAAAAAGTTAATTGAAATTTTTTCCACAAAGAAAAGTCAATGCTCAGCTGATTTCAACCATGAATTCTATCAAATATTTAAAAAGGGTATAATATCAATTCTACATAAACTCTTTTCAAAAATGTAGAGGGAGGAATAGTTAGCAATTCATTCTACAAACTAGAAATATTCTGATGCCCTAGACATGAAAAGATATCACAAGAAAACAACAGATCAATACCTCTCATGAACATGGATGCAGAAAAATACCACAAGAATACGATAGCAAACTAGATCTAACAACATATTAAGACTAGCTAGTAAGCACATGTCAACACAGTCAATATTCTAAGTCATTGTGAAAATGCAAATTAAAATCACGAGACACCACTATATACCTACTAGAATGGCTATAATCAAAATGAACTGTCAGCACCAAATGTTGGCAAGGATATGGAGAAACTAGAAACCTCATACATCACTAGTGGTATATAAAATAGTACAGCCAATCTGAAAAAGAGTTTTACAATTTCCAAACAAGTTAAACATAAACATATTACCATTCTAATAAGTAATTCCACTCCTAAGTATCTATCCAAGAGAAATGAAAACCTATATCCAAATTCCCTGCAGATAAATGTCCATAGCAATACTGTTCTTAATAGACAGAAACTGGAAATAAATAATCCAAATGTCTATCATCTGGTGAATGGATAATTGAAATGTACTATATCCACATAATGAATACCATTCAGCAATAAAAAATAAATCACTAGTTCATCTACAAAATGAATGAAACTAAAAATTATGCTAATGAAAAAAATCAGATGCAAAAGACTACATATAGTATCATTTTATATAATGACAATCTGTATATCTATTATATACATTGTATATATCTGTATTTATCATACATATAATGGCAGTCTGTAGATACAGAAAGCAGTTTTGCGATTGGGGTGAGAGGTTAGAGTGGGGACTGACTACAAACGGGTATGAAAGAACTTTGGGAGATGAAGACAATGTTCTAAACTGGATTTTGGACATGGTTTCATAGCTCCATCATTTACTGAATGTCATTGAATTGTACACTTATAATGGGTGTATTTTGTGGCATGTAAATTGTATTTCAATAAAACTGTCTTCAATAAAGCAAAATAATTTGGTATTGGCTTTCTCTTGAGCCTCTCACTGTCTCCCAGGTTGCATTATTCTTCCTCAAGTAGCATACCAAACAATTTGGAGGGGGTATGATGACATATAATCTATAGTAGTTCCTGTACTGGAATTCATTGAGAATATTCATGTTGCATTAAGACCCCTTTCAGCTGCTTTTCATGTTCTCATTTGATGAAATGCCTGCTGACCCACAGGCCTTCAGTCATGTGGTTCACACTGCTATCTTTAGAAAACAATCCGTTAGGTTATAATGCTTACAGGTTTTTCTTGATGAACATTCCTCAGTAAATCACATGCAGTCAAGTTCTTATTTCCAACATGGCTTCTGGGAAACTGACCAGTTAGTTCTGATACTTTATGCAATATTTTCTGTTTGCTAACCCTACTCTTCTGTTGTGTGAAATGCATTTGTAATACTCCAAATTGCAGAGAGTTCTAGATTGGACAAGCCTCTTTGCAATTTCTACTCTACTATTATTATGCCATAAGTGTGTGCAATAACTTTCTATAACACTTTCTGTTTTTCCAAGCATCAGTCAGAATAAAAACAGACTCATTCTACCCTCAATCCCCAAAATCTCATTAATGGAACTGTGGGAGGGAGGTGCATTCTAACCTAAATATCAACAATCCTATCTCTAACCCTTGATTACACTCCAAAATCTCATTTTAAACTGACTGGAGGAACTATATTTTTTTCCCAAATCTTTCTGTCTTTAAAAGCCAAGTGTATAACCCAACAAGGAAAGCGAACCACAGGCCAATCTCCTTGATGAACATAGATGCAAAAAATCTCAACAAGATTCTAGCAAATAGAATCCAACAATACAAGAATCATCCACCATGACCAAGTAGGCTTTATTCTGGGGATGCAGGGAAGGTTTAACATCCACAAGACCATATATATAATACAACACATCAGCAGATGTAAAAACAAGAACCATGTCATTAGATGCAGAAAAAGCTTTTGACAAAATCCAATATCCCTTCCTGATAAAAACTCTTGAGCACCTAGGCACAGAAGGAACATTCCTCAAAATAGCAAGAGCCATCAGTAATAAATCCAAAGCCAATATATTGCTCAATGAACACAAATTAGAAGCATATCCCCTGAAAACAGGAACAAGACAAGGCTGTACACTCTCACCCCCCCGTTCAACATAGGATTGGAAGTTCTAACTAGAGCAATTAGACAAGAGAATGAAATCAGGGATATCCAAACAGGAAAAGAGGAAATCAAGCAATCCATCTTTGCAGACGATATAATTCTATACCTTGAAAACCCAAGGAAGTCTGTCAAAAACCTACTTGTACTGAACGGGATTTTAACAAACTCTCAAAGTACAAAACCAACGTGCAAAAGACCGTTGCATTTCTACACACCAAAAACAAACAGGCAGAGAACCAAATAAAAAAGCACAATCCTATTCACAATTTCACAATAGCCACAAAAAAAAAAGAAAGAAATACTTTGCGTCTTCCCAACCAAAGAAGTAAAAGACTTTTACAACAAACACTACAAAACACTGCTCAAATAAATCAAAGAAGACATAAACAAATAGAAAAACATTCCATACTCATGGACTGGAAGATTCAATATTGATTTGTTTTGTTTACTTTACAGATGTGGGAAACAAGTTAGGATTGGGTACACACGAGATTTAAGTACAGGTTAAGTTTGGGTCTCCCATTGGACCTCACCTCACCTGGATTAGGATCAGGCACACTTATTGATGGTAAGTGTCTCCCCCACCACCATCTCCCTTCCCTGGCAGTGTCCCAATACTGCTAATCTCTTTCTTGTAGTATTATGCTAGATGTTCAGTGTCCACTTATAAGAGAGAACATGTTCCTCATCTCTGTGATCGATTACTGAGTATGATAGATTCTAAATCCATCCAAGTTGCTGCAAGGTTCATAATTTTGTCCTTCTTTATGGCTGCATAATGTTCCACCATGTATATGTAACACATTTTTTTAACCAGTCCACTTTGGATGGGCAGCACGGATGGTTCCATGATTTTGAAATTGTGAATAGTGCTACACATGTATCTGCATATGTAAACTTGCGTGCACAAGTATCTTTTTTGTAGAATGATTTGAGTTCCTCTGGGTATATTCCCAGAAGGAGGATTGCTGAGTCATATGGAAGATCGATTTCTAGTTCTTTTAAAAATGGCCAAACTGAGCCGGGCTCGGTGGCTCAGTCTGTAATCCCGCGCCTTTGGGAGGCTGAGGTGAGTGGATTGCCTGAGCCCGCGGGTTCGAGACCCGCCTGGGCAGGCGAGACCTCATCTCTACAATAAATCAAAAAATCAGCCGGGCGTGGTAGCGCATGCCTGTAGCTCCAGCTACTTGGAAGGCTGAGGCAGAAGGATAGCCTGAGCCCAGCAGGTCGAGGCTGCGGTGGCCGGGAGCGGCCACTGCACTCCAGTCTGGGCGACAGAGTGAGACTCCAACTCAAAAAAAAAAAAAAAAAAATGGCCAAACTGTTATCCATAGAGGTTGAACTAGTTTGCGCTCCTACCAACAGTGTAGAAGTGGTCCCTTTTCTCCACGTCTTTGCAAGCATCTGTTGTTGTTTTATTAATGTTGGCCATTCTTACTGGAGTTAGGTGGTATCTCAACGTGGTTTTCATTTGCATTTCTTTGATGATTAGTGAGGCTGAGCATTCTTTCATATATCTGTTGGCTGTTCATATGTTTTCTTTCGAGAAGTGTCTGTCAATGTCTTTGCCCACTTTTTAATGGAGCTTTTTTTTGTTTGTTTGTTTTCCCCCTTTCAGCACATTTAAATTCCTCATAGATCCCGGATGTTAGGTTCTTGTCAAATACACAGTTAGCAAATATCTTTGTCCCATTCTGTGGGCTGTCTCCCACCTCTCTTGATGGTTTCTTTTGCATTGCAGAAGATTTTCAGCTTGATGAGGTCCTACTTGTCTATCTTACATCTATAGCATGGGCTTTTGGAGTTTTGATCAGGAATTGGTTACCTATTTCAATTTCCATAATGGTGTCTTCTGTGTTTTCTAAGATTCTCATACTTTGAGGTTTTATGCTTAGGTCTTTGATCCATTTAGAGTTACTTTTGCACATGGTGATAGATAGGGGACCTGTTTCATTCTTCTGCGTAAGTCAGCCAGTTTTCCGTTTTACTGAAAAGGTTCTCCTCTCCCCAGTGGTGGTTGTTGGAGTTTTTGTCGAAGATGAGTTAGTTGAAAAATCGAAGTTTTATTTCTGAAATCTTTATCCTGTTCCATTGGTCTATATGCCTGTTCTTGTACCAATATCAGATTGTTTTGATTATTGTATCCTTACAGTAAAATTTTAAGTCTGGGAGTGTGATACCTCCCACTTGGTTTCTTTTGCAGAAGATTGTTTTGGTTATTCATGGTCTATTTTGTTTCCATTTGAATTTCTGTATTGTTGTTTCCAGGTCTGAGAAGAACAATGATGATAATTTATGAGTATTGCGTTGAATCTGTTGATTGCCTTGGTTCCATGCTTTTGCTATTGTTTTTTGTTGTTGTTGTTGTTGTTGTTTTTGAGTTGGAGTCTCACTCTGTCACCCAGACTGGAGTGCAGTGGCCGCTCCCGGCCACCGCAGCCTCAACCGCTGGGCTCCGGCGATCCTTCCGCCTCAGCCTTCCCAGTAGCCGGAATTACAGGCATGCGTTACCATGCCCGGCTGATTTTTTTACTTATTGTAGAGATGAGGTCTTGCTGCCCAGGCGGGTCTCGAACCCGCGGGCTCAGGCAATCCACTCACCTCAGCCTCCCAAAGGCGCGGGATTACAGGCTGAGCCACCGAGCCCGGTTTGCTTTTGCTATTGTGACTAGTGCTGCAATAAACATGCGTGTGCAGGACATCTTAACAATGCTGATGCCTCTGATCCACGAGCATGGAATATTTGTCCATTAGTTTTTGTCTTCTTGGATTTCTTTGAGCATTGTTTTGTAGTTTTCATTGTAAAGGTCTCTCACTTTTCTGGTCAGGAAGATGCCAAAGTGTTTTATTTTTGTGTGTGTGGCTATTGTTAATGAGATTGTGCTTTTTATTTGGTTCTCTGCCTGCTTTTTGTTGTCTTACAGACATGCAACTGCCTTTTGTATGTTGATTTTGTGCACCGAGCCTTGGCCAAAGTCCTTTATCGGTACAAGTAGGTTTTTGACAGAGTCCCTTGAGTTTTCCAGGTAAAGATTCATATCGTCCACAAAGAGGGATAGCTTAAATTCCTCTTTTTTTAATTTGGATACCTCTTTTTTTCCTTCTCTTGCCTGATTGCTCTGCCAGGACTTCCGACACCATGTTGAACAGGAGGGGTGGGAGTGGGTAGCCTTGTCTTGTTCCAGTTTTCAGGAGAAATACTTCCAATTTCTGCCCATTTAGTTATATGTTGGCTCTGGGTTTATCATAGATGGTTTTTACTATTTTGAGGTATATACCCTGTATACCTAGGTGTTCAAGGATTTTTATCAAGAATGAATGCTGGATTTTGTAAAAAGCCTTTTGTGCATCTAATGAAAAAATAACATGGGTCTTGTTTTTACATCTGTGATGTATTGAATTACATTTATGGTCTTGCAGATGTTGAGCCAGCCCTGCATCCTGAGGATGCCACCTACTTTTTGAGATGTGTTGTTGGATCCAATTTGCTAGAATCTTGTTGATAATTTTTGCGCCTACGTTCATCAGGGATATTGGCCTCTAGTTCTCTTTCTTTGTTGGATCTTTGCCCAGTTTGAGTATCAGTGTGATATTAACTTCAGAAAATGATTTGAGGAGAGTTCTGTGTTACTCAATTGCCTGAAATGCTTTTAAATGCTTTCAGTAGGACTGGTATCAGCTCCTCCTTGTATGTTTTGTAGACTTCTGTTGGAAAGCTGTATGGTCCAGGGCTTTTTTTGGAGGGGGGAGTAGTTTTCTTATGATTGAGTCAAAGTCCCAGGTTGTTATTGGCCTATTTAGGATCGCAATTTCTTTCTGTTTCAACCTGGGGAGGTTATGTGATGTCAGAAAGTCCTCCATTTTGTTTAGGTCTTTGAATTTGTTTCTATACAAGTGTGCATAGTAATCTCTGACAATCTTTTTTAAAATTTGGGGTCAGTTTTGACTTGATCTTTCACATTTCAATTGTGTTTATTTGGGCTCTTTCTTTTTCTCGGTCAATGTGGCCAGTGGTCCATCAATCTTGTTAATCCTTTCAAAAAAACAGTGTTTTGTTTCACTAATGTTTCCTGTGATATTTGTGTCTTCTGTGTCCTGTATTTGGGCTTTTACTTTGATGATCTGGATTCTTCTGATGAAGTTAGGGTTTTGGTGGTCTTGCCCTTCCAGCTCCCTTAGGTGAATCAATATTGTTAAGATGTTCATCCTACCCAAGGTAATCTACAAATTCAATGCGATACCCATCAAATTACCAACATCATTCTTCTCATCATTCTGGAAAGGACAATACAGCAACCCATAAGAAACAAAAAACGCACAAACAGACAAAACAATCCTCTGGGAGAAAAAAAGTGGGAGGTATCACACTTTCAGACTTCAACCATTGCTATAAGGTTACAATAATCAAAACAGCCAAGTATTGGCACAAGAACAGGCATATAGACCAATGGAACAGGATAGAGATTCCGGAAGTCAAAACTCTATCTTTCAACCAACTTATCTTTGGCAAAGTCATCAATAACAACCACTGGGGAGAGGAGACCTTATTCAGCAAATGGTACTGGGAAAACTGACTGACTACATGCAGAAGAATGAAACAGGACCCTTACCTATTACCATACACAAAAGTCAACTCTAAATGGAACAAAGACCTAAATGTAAAATCTCAATCTATAAAAATCTTAGAAGAATACACAGGAGACACCCTTATGCTTTTGGAATATGCAATCAATTCATGATTAAATCTCCAAAAGCGTATTTCATAAAAGATAAGATAAACTAGTGGGACCTCAACAAACTGAAAAGCTTTTACACAGCAAAAGAAACCATGAGGAGAGCAGAAAGACAACCCACAGAATGAGAAAAAATATTTGCCAACTGTATATCTGACAAAGACCTAACATCCCGGATCTACAAGGAACTTAAACAAGCTAAAAAGGAAAAAAAAGCCCTTTTAAAAAGTAGGCAAAAGACATGAATAGACACTTCTCAAAAGAAGGCATACAAGCTGCCAACAGATACACGAAAAAATGTTCAGCCTCACTAATCATCACAGAAATGTAAATCAAAACCACATCGAGCTACCACCTAATTCCAGTAAGGATGGGTATCATTAATAAATCAAAAAACAACAGATGCTGGCAAGGATGCAGAGAAAAGGAAACACTTCTTCACTGTTTGTGGGAGTGCAAACTAGTTCAACCTCTATGGAAAACAGTGTGGCAATTTTTAAAAGAACTAGAAATTGACCTTCTATATGACCAGCAATTCCTCTTCTGGAAATATACCCAGAGAAACTCAAATTTTTCTACAAAAAAGATACTTGTGCATGCATGTTTATTGCAGCACTATTCACAATAGCAAAAACATGGAACCAACCCTGCTGCCCATCAAAGGTGGATTCGATAAAGAAAATTATATATATATACAATGGAGTATTATGCAGTCATAAAGAAGGGCAAAATTATGGACTTCCCAGCAACTTGGATGGATTTAGAGTCCATCATACTCATGGATCTATCACAGAAAGAAAGAACTGAACACATGTTCTCACTCATAAGTGGGTCCTGAATATTTCTCACAATACTACAAGAGACAGATTGGCAGTAGCGGGTCACTGCCAGGAGAGAGAGGGAAGCATATAACATCGCTAAGGGTACCTGATTCTAAACCAGGGGAAGTTGGAGGCCCAAATTTCACCTGCACATAGACTACTTATGTACTGTATCCTGACTTGTATCATACATCTTTACAATAAAATAAAGGGAAAAAAAGCCAAATGTATACTATCTTGACTTGATCCTTTCTTTACTGGTGCAGTAATATCTCTTAACTAATGGGAACAAAGACAATCTGTGACAACAAAGAAAGTAGGAGGTTTCAAAAACAACTCAATCAATGTCAAAATCCCACCCTACTCTGTATGATTGATTACAACATACTTACATATTATATATAATTTGCACATCTATGGAGGCATTGCAATTAACATTTTTTGTCTTATCCCAACCTCCTTGAATTGTAATAATTAAGAGTTAGTGATATATTAACAGAATTCCCATAATACCTAGTGATTCTTCAGATCACGAAAGTTACTGATTGTCCTGAAATTGACAGCATTTGAATGCCATTATATCATCATTTTCTTTCTTCTTGTATTTCTATAGTATGGTTGAGACTAGCATATAATACTTTATTTAGTTAAAGTAATGAAAACTGCAGAAGCTTTGAATGCAGATAAAAACTTGACTCTCAACACAGCTTTTAGCTCTATGTCAATGGGGGAAACGTGGTTATTTTAAATGACAGTTATTCGTGTAAATTAGAAGGAAGAACTGTTTTAAAAATTAAATGTGATAAATGTATATGGAAGCTTGATGTAAAAAAATAAAGCACATTAAAGATGTTGATGTAATCAGGTAACTTCATAATTATCCACTGAGTCCATCAATGGGAGGAACAGCTCCAAATTTCAAAGCTGAAAGGAGAATGAGAGAGGTGAAAAAAAAGTAGTGTATATACTTGCGGAGGCGAGAGGTAGCGAGAGAGAAAGATAGAAGAGGGAGACAGACAGACAGAGAGAAGGGGAAGGTAACTTTATTCTCCCAAATTTGTTCCAAAAGTTGGAGGAAGAAAAGAAAAAAAAAATGTGATATCAAGAGAAAGGCAATCAGAGTTGTGTTTCTTTTCCCTCCTTTTTTAATGCTTTCACATTCTCTAGTTGAACTTACTGTCACCTGAAACACAAGAGGGCAAAATCAGAGAGCATAGAAACCACCCCTAAAATAAAGAACCTGAGTAGAGGTTGGATAGTGAAGAATTCAAGGGTGAACAGTTACACAACAGTTGTATATGGAGACCAGGTGCCACAGCAGAAAGCAGGGAAGGGCCCGGGTTCTACGTGTGTCCTTTACCAACTGCTGAGACCGCCTGTTGCTAAGATGTGATGCTGGCTGTCACATTTGGGAAGAATGGAGGCAAGTCAGCTGAGGTCACAGGCACATCAACTAACTCATCTGAGCTTCAGTTTCCCTATCAGCAAAACAGCAGCAGGGATGGGAGAACTAGAGATAATGTGTGTGAATGGCCTAGCACATATTAGGTAATAAATGAATCATGTCTCTAATTATCTCAATGTGCAAAAAGAAAACATTCTCTACCATGCCAGCCAAAATAAATGAGATGAGATCCACAGGGGAAAAAAAATGGTGATTTTTAACAGACAGTTTTTAGCTTTCATATGCCATCTGTAGACATCGTTTTTACAGTTTTATTATTGCTACTAAAGTTTAAATTTTCTTGTACTAAGAGGGCTTAGAAAGGATAAGAATGGAGGAGGATGAGGTTGTCCAAACTAATGGATATCGTCTGGTACCTGTGCCAGAATCCTGCCAAGCTATGTGAGAAATTCCTAAAATAATAACCTGCATTCCCACTACTGTAGAAAGGGAAATATTTATTGCCATCATTATCTCAACTATTATCATTATTGCTATTTTCTGAATCCCCTGCCAGACCAATTAATTCCTAAGAGGATCTAGTGGTATGAGTTTCAAGTCTGCACAGCCCCATGTGGAGGAGCCACGAACACCATAAGCTTAGCTCTTGTTCAAATAGAACTCATAGCATTTTCCCACATGGCAGCTGCCTGTCTGGCTGTTCTGTCTTGTTTAGCTGGGATACCATTCGCTGGTTTCTCAAGCTCAAAACCTCTGGTGCATAGTTTACTCACCCATCTCCCTGTCCTTCCTCTATTCTCAGAGTCAATGCCCTATCCTTGTCCACTCCACCTGCTAAGTCTTCTAAACTCCTCTCTACTCCCTGTCAGTTGCCTTATTTCAAGACCCAAAAAGAAAAATTATTTTTTTCTTTTTTAAAATTTTTTTATTCTAAAGATATGGGGTGCAATATAGGCTTAGGTATACAAATGTTCATTATGCAGATATCCTTGTTGATGAGGTGTGCCCCTCCCTCCCCTGGCAGTTTCCCTCAACTGCCAATCCCATCCCCTGCCCCCTGGCAGTTTCCCAATACTGTCAATCCCTTTCTTATAGTGTTATGCTAATTGTTCAAGGTCCTGCTTCTTAACAGTCATTCTACTATCAACATTTGAAGATGTTTCAGAATAACAATTCTTGTCCCAAGCAGTGCTGTTTTTAAAAAATTAAAAGTTGGAGAGCCAACTCATAATAGGAATGACTTTTGTGGGACTCAAAGAACAAGAAACTCTCTCAATCTTAGGGTAATTTTAGACTCTCTTCAATTATATCTTTTCCTACGAATAATCAATCAGTTTTTCTACCATGTCCCCTTTGACTCTGTTCTTATTTTCATTGCAACATTTCTTTGGCTTTGTTCTTCCCTTTATTGCAGCATTCTTGTCTTTATTGTCTTTATCCGTCAAGCTTGAGTAGACCACAGTGGTAGATGCCTTGATAATGTACATTTTGTTGGCTTCTTTTCCTTCATTGTCACACTTCCTCATTCTCCACTGTAAAAATTCACCCTGGGGACTCCTCTGTACACTATAAAAGGAATGAGTCTGCACAAACACCTGGAATAGTATATAAACCATAACAGGTCTGCAATAAATGGCAATGGAAGATTTTACCTAACGCAAAAACAATGTGAAAGAAATGGCAATCCATTAGCTCTAGTATCCACCAAATAGATACATGGGCCACTAATCTAAGTTCTGGGATTGAAGGCCATCTTGGCTGATAAACAAAGAATATACTTGCCAGGATATACTAGAGGTCACCTAGTCTGAAAATGATATGGGTGATACTTTCCTTGTAGGCATCTCAAAACGACAAAGGTAAAATGCAATAATTATGAAAGATTCTGCCACGATAGATACCTTTGAAATTCTCGTTTTAGCAAAAGCAGAAAAGGGGAGAAATTGTTTCTCCATCTTATTATCAGTTTCAGGAGTTTGCAAGGAAACTGGAACAGATGCTATGGGCACCCTGCCCATATCCACCAGCCCTCACCCCTTCAGTACACACTGGCTGGACTTGCAGCTAGCAGCACCTGCATTTCTTTGCCTGAGGACTTTCTCTAGCCAACAAAGCCTGCTTTGGCCACCTGTGCAGTGTTTTGGCTGTTTGGATATTAACTTCCCCTGGGAATAGGCTTCACCCAATTAATGAAATGAATTAGTATATAAATACTCCAGCAACCTTATCCCTTGGGCAGAATAACTCCAATGCTGAGTTATTCCACTCCTAGAGATTTCCCAGTGTAATCATGTTGAAATGGACCACAGGACTGGGTTCCTTGATAATATACATTTTGTTGGCTTCTTTTTCTTCGTTGTTTCGTTTCCTCATTCTCCTACCGCTGTTTTCTTCTCCTGTCAAATAAATTACTTGCACATGAATCTGTGTCTCAAGATCTATTTCTGAGGCAAACTAAACCAAGGCTCTAATCCTATCCCCACCAAAAAAAGAAATGATTCATACACCAGAAACAGCGAATATTCTAGAATAAACTAACCTCTCATTTCAATTCAGCAAGCAACTATTGAGTGTTTGCTGTGTCAGGAACTGTGCAAAGATGAATAAGACATAAACTGATCTCTAAAGAGAACACCGATGTCAAAACTAGACAATTACTGATTTTTTTAAGTGCCATAATCAGTATACACATAAATAACTATTAAGCACAGAACAGGGACTATCTAAACACTGTCAGTGTGGAAGTATGAAGTCACAGAAGACTTTCCAAAAGAAGAAATACTTGATCTAGTTTTTCCAGGCAGAAGTGGGAAGGGGAATACCAAAGAGGGGGACATTATGCACAGAAAAACAAAGTGTAGTCTCTGTCAAAACAAGGATTTGGCAAAGGCCTCAGAAAGACTGGACAATATAATGGTTAAGAGCATGAAACCGAAACCAACTCCTAGCTTTTCTACATATTTTCTGTGTGAACTTGGGCAAATTAACTAATCTCTCTGTGCCTCAATTTGCTCATCTATAAAATGAAGTTATTTAGCTTCTACTTATTTTTTTTAATTTTTAATTTTAAAGATGTGGGGTACAACTCAGGGTTAGGTATACAAATGTTCATTTTGCAGGTATCCTTGTCGATGAACTGTGCCCCCCCCCTGGCAGTTTTCCACTACTGCCAATCCTGCCCCACCCCCCAGCAGTTTCCTGCTACGGCCAATCCCTTTCTTTTAGTATGATGATAATTGTTCAAGGTCTGCTTATGAGTGAAACAATTTAACACAGTATAAGCAAAAAAGTATAGTACAGTATCTAGCATATAGAAAGTACTACATACATGATAACTGTGATTATTATCATGGCTGGTCAGCTTACAGGCAAAGGAATGGGAGATAAAACTGAAAAAAATAGACAGGAAATGAATCT
Organism: Carlito syrichta; assembly: GCF_000164805.1. NCBI lineage: Eukaryota > Metazoa > Chordata > Mammalia > Primates > Tarsiidae > Carlito > Carlito syrichta. The sequence goes on along the minus strand of NW_007253833.1, from coordinate 398,985 downwards.
TGTAGGGTATTCTATTCCATGCTAAGAAACTTTTTTAGAGTTCAAGGGTCAGCAAACTCTGTATGACTCACAGGCAAACCCAGCCCACCACCTGTTTTTATAAATAAAGTTTTGCTGGAACACAGCTACACTCATTAATTTGCATATTGTCCATTACTGTTTGCATGCTACAATGGCACATTGACATGTTGTGATATATAACTTATGCCCCATAAAGTAAAAAATATTTATTCTCTGGCTTTTGAAGAAAAAAAAATTTTCAACCCTAGCTATTTGTGGAAGGAAATGGCACAAATGAGATAAATAGCATACATAGAAAAATAGCATACATAGAAAAATAGCATAAATTAGATAAATAGAGTAAAAAACTGCAGGCAGTTAGATGGTCAGACCACATGTCAAGACTGAAGTTGAGGTTAATCAAGCCAGATTTTATGATACTCAAAAGTGGAAAGATTTGGTATACAGACAAAAAAAGTATATATTGGGAGTTGATGAGGAAAGGCTAAAGTTTACAAGCTTAAAGGCTATAGGCATGTCTAATCTATAGATAAGTTTTATTTATTCCATAATGTTCATACATTTTAAAATATTTATCAACCTTTAAAATAGATGGATACCACCAATAAAACCTGAATTTTTGGCTTCTATAGAAAAATTAGAAGATCTGGCAAAAGTTTGCTTGTAGTCCTGAATGACAAAATCTTGTCTAGCTCTGAGGCAGCTGCCATATTTACATGAGACATGAGGTTTCCAATGTGTTATATCTTCCTCTATTTCCTACTGTTTTACAACTGGGCCATCTTCTTTCATTCCATAAACACTCTGCCACTTGTAGCCACTAGGGCATGGAGTATGGAAGGAAGGGAAATATTCTCTCAAAATAGCTATGATAGAAATAATACCCTTGAGGGAGAGCCAGATTTCTATAAGAATAGATGAGGAGAGAGTACCATGTGAAGTGCTGAGTTATGAGATCCACTTGTTTATGAAAGTACAGACATTTAAAAGGAGGCAAAAAAGAAAAATGTTTAGAAGCAGTTTCATGCAGAATCAAGAGGGAGGAGGCCTGTAACAGGAGAAAGATAACTGACTAAACAGGGATTGGTAGTTAAAGATGTTATATTTGAATTGATACATGAAGTTGACATGGGTGAGAGCTGGAAGGAAGTGATTGGCCCCAAAGTTCCCACCTTTTTTGGGAAGTTGCTGTAGTGTCAGCTGTGGGTTGGTTAGGGTTAGTGTGGTTTTAAGTTTTTTCTTCATAGATGCCGCCTACAAATCTGTACAATTTCATTAGAACTACCCTTAGGCGAAATAAAAGCCATAAGGAGGTCTCTGTCAGGGAAGTCCTGGTGAGAAGTGCTGAGTTGGTTGATTAGAGAATGTCAGTGTTTGCTTTGAACCCTAAGGTCATATATTTTTGATAGCTTTAGAAGTGGAGGAAAGAAAAAGTCATCTAAAATTACAACTGCCTTTCCTTCTTTTCTGCTTCTTAAGGAAAAGATGCTGTTTTTGCTCACAGAGCACCTTGGTGAACTTTGCATCACATTTCTCCTAAGCACCCGAGGCTGTAGCTTTCTCATTCTACTAATGAAAAGGAATCCCGGTCCTGCCCGCACCCTCCATGATTTTTCCTCTTGATTATTCCTTGATTTTCTATCCTTTTCTTTCAAAAGTCACTTATTAAAATAGGGAAGATAGTGGAAAATGTCATTAAAACTCTCAGTCTTTTCAGTTATATCGATTACTTATTTTGCTCTATCAGAGAGAAACATTTGCTTGGTCTTATCTAATGGAACATTCACTCCTATTTTTTAGTGTTTGTCCCAGGAAATTCTAGAAAACACTTTTATTTCATTAGCTGTTGAGAATGGCACCTCTCTCAGTCACACTGGCCAGATACTGCAGTGGAGGAATCAACTTTGAAGAGGAAGAAAAGGTCACGACTTCCTACTACTTAATGGGAAAAAGTCTTACACTAGGAGATGAAAAGAAATTTCAATATTCGCATTCTTGACTGACTTAGGCTCCTTATCCAAGATGAAATACTTTACATATCAGAAAGAAAAAGAAACTGCAGAAGGTACAGATGCAGACACCCAGAATGATGAGGTTTGGAAAATAAATTCACATAAATTTATTCTCAAAGGAATTATCAAAGAGTAGAGAATGAAGAGAAAACATGGAATCATCAAAGAAATGGTGATGAGCAGATAAGAAAAGTATAAACAATAATAACCCTTATTCAATTATAAAATATTTTGTATAGTGATATCACCGTTGACATACTTCAGAAAAGAGTGACGCTTCTTCAAGAATAGCCCCAGACTGGAGCAGAAGGATCACCGGAACCCAGCAGGTGCATGCCAGGGTGGCCATGAGCATGCCACTGCACTCCAGCCTGGGCGATGACAGAGTGAGACTCCAACTCAAAAAAAAAAAAAAAGAATAGCCTCAGGGAGTCCTTCAGGAGGTGGTGCAGAAGAAGGCATTGTTACAGGAGATGGTGTGAGGTGTGTTAAGAAGACCTTCCAGTGAGGCAAGATGTGGAGGTGAAGACACTGATGATCCTGACCCTGTGTAGGCCCAAGCTAATGTGTGTGTGTTTGTGTGTGTGTTGAAACCAAAACTTTACAAAAGCAAAAATTAAAATAAACAATTTTTAAAATAGAGAAAACATATAAAATAAAGATATAAAAAAGAAAATATATATGTATTTTATATAGTGATACTTTCCTACCATACTTAGATTCATTCTGATCTCTGCAATGGGAGAAAAGTCTACTTGGAAATAGATAGGTGAAAATGACGGAGGACATTTCAGACATTAATGCACAGGACTCTAAAGTGTTATATAAAGTTGATTTCCCACAAAGTTTTAAGAAAGGAGGAAGGAAAAGATGAGACAGGAAATACAAGTCCCTACTGACTTCTCTTTTGACCCACAAATACAAGGAGAGAATGAGAAAGCACAAAATACTGCTCAAAGTTAAAACATCCTAGCTCAAACTTTTGCTAGAATTAGAAGTTCTTTACTTATTGGGAAAAAAAGGAAGTTATGGGTTATATTTAGTCTTCCTAAAGTCTAAGGAACCTAAGAATTTAGTCTACTTTCTTTTTTACTTTTTCTTCTTATTTTTATTTTTTAAGATAAATAGACTCATAATCTTTTAAAATAATAAGGAATATAGTCCCCTTTATTCTTTATAGGCTTAGAAAAAATGGCCCACTGGAAAAAAAAGTTGATATAATTCTTCCCTCTTTTAGAAGTTTAAAGACAGAAGTCTTTCTTATGATATAAAATGTGCTTTTTATGCCATAAAGTAAAATTAAAATTTGTCTATGTGCTGGGTGTATTACTGTTCTCTTCAACACTAGAAATTTAAGAGATGCAAACAACCACTTATTTTCTCCACTAGACACAGAGGTCAAGATTCAATGGTGCGTCACAATCTGTCCTGAGCTCTGTTGCAAATAATTTGTTACTATTAATAGTTCAAAGTTTGCAAATGATTTACTTTTGTTTATAAGTTATAGAGAAGTCAAGGTTATCCTGAAATATCACTCCCACTTAGCTACTTTCTGATATCCTTTTCTGAGTGGGAGCTAAGGGGAGGCTTTATAAAAAGGATGCTAGTGGCCGAATGTCAACTACTGTTTGCCTTCAGGGTAAAAATGTTGAAATCGCATCATCAGACTGAAGACAGACAACACAACACATCATAGTTATTCAAAACAATGTGCCATCAGAAAGTCAAACTATGAAATCAAGGCAAGATGGGTGTGCAAAGTCATTCTTAAGTATGAGAGGTGTTTGGGACCCTGCATGAAAGAAATTCCAGGTACCTCTCTTGGGAAGATGAATCCATAAGTCTTGAAGACAGGAAATATTTGAATGACTCAAATGTTCTTTGCCTTGAGTAGCATGCTCAGAAAGTATGCTTCCGAATCCTATTTGGTTTTATGTATTTGGTTTTATTTTTTTCCTTCAAGGAGGTCAAGTATACAGGACTTTTGACATGTATATTTTTACTATAAATTAATAAGTTAGCATTCTGGTTTTATGAAATATACTGTTTCATTCTAGGTCCTATCTGGGTTTACTGAGATACTTAAGAAAGAGTCTTTCCAAGGAACTTCCTTTGTGATATTAATTAGTGTGAGTTTGTTCTGGAAAGGTTAATATACTCTTTCTGTGTGCTCAGAAAGTCAGGTATATAAACCTTCAAAACTGAGAAGCGGATGTTGGACTGTGGTGGTCCCTCAAATGAAATAATATCTAATACCATATGAAGCCTCATGACGATCAACCAAATGACCCCAATGGGAAAAAAATCCCCACGTCACGATTTTCTTTGTGTTCACATAAAAATACAGTCATCATGAAAAGTCATTTTCCCTGAGCTAAAAGTCAGATGACTTTGAGTCCACTATTTATTGGCTTTAATGCTTGTAAGTAAGTTAACTTTTTTTTCTCTCCCTACAAAATGAGGCTGATAATTTTTCCTATCTCCCCCACATAGAAGTTGTGAAAAGAAGCAGGGAACTGGCTCTGATTCAGCAATTACAGTGTACCAGAAACAGTGTTAGGTGATACCCCTTGTTCTTCCTTGGGCCTCACTACAGCCCTCACAGTAGGGACAATTGCCTTCCAAGTTGATTCTTGGCCATGTCATGTTGTGGTGGAACTAGGATTTGAACATCTGTCTATCTGGCTACAGAGCCCGTGCTCATCATCACTTTACCACTTACACAACATATGCAAAGCTGCTTTGAAAACTGAAAACTACTCTACTATTACCATCCACATCTCTGACCTAAGAATAACAGCATCCCCTAACTCACTTACTCTGTTCCTTGACTCATGACGGTTTTTCTACTTGGAAAATTCTTTTCTTTTCCGGTAATTATTAATCACTCCTGAAGGCTACTCTACTCTTCGAGGCAGCAGTGATTTTTTTTCCTGCTATAAAATCTGATATATCTATATTATTCCACTGTCACACACACTGAATATGTTGTATTCTTAGCTATTATTTCACAAGTGTCTGGTGTTCTCAACTAGACTAAAATTTCCTTTGGGTAAAAGCATGCCTTGGTACTCAAAAAATTCTAGCACTATTAAAAACATAATATGTTTTGTATGAATATACTCTTTAAATAATATCAGACAAAGACAAAAGAGGTGCTTATTAAAATAGGCATTTTAATTAATGTCTTTAAAATAAATATCAACATTTATATCTACCTATGTTATAGGAAGAGAAATATCCATTTTTATAATCTTTGCCTCACATTGAAAAATGTGTACTAGGAAAAAAATTGAAAATATATTATTGCCTGGATATAACCATTGTTACTATTTTTTGTGTATAATATCTTTTCATGCTTTTCTGTATACATGACTATGTTTATAAAATGACTTTAAAAATTTGACAAAGAATTCTAACTTGTTTTATGCATTTTTGCTTATAATTTATAGATAATCTATTTCTATATTATAATACAATTTTGTTGCATTATTTCATATGAAAATAACATGTGTTTATTGGTTTGTTTTGTGTTTATTTTTTGTCAGTACATTCTTTGCATAGGGGTTTGTCCTGTCTGCCATGAGTGCCAGCCAAAAGCTTTCTGCTCAGTTACCACTTCTCTATTACAATAAATCTCTATCTCCTTTTTCTGGAGGGTTATGGCATCCCTTCCTCTCTAAACTCTATACCTAATAGAAAAATATGGACTTCTTTCCCATTCCTACTCTTATACCAAACTCTTCCTCCCTGAACCATTCATGATCACTGTTCATACACATATGATCACTACATATGTGTATATAATACCAATGCTGCAAATACTATTTCCCATCTTTCTGGGACATCTATCTAAAACCACTCTGGAATAAGCCAAATGTTCCTAAAAAAAAAATCTTCACAGGGCAGAACTAGTTTGATTTCTCCTTGACTCAACTAGGTTGGAGGTCTGTTTCTCTGCACACCTCAGATGTGCCAAATTCTGCTCTAGATATCTGGGATGAAGAGCAAAGTAGTTCGAAGTCAGCTATAATTAGAAGTATATTCTACTAGCAAGGTATGAGGGGGGACCTCAAAAAAAACTGAATTATCTTTTGGAGATTGGGCCTCTTAGAGTACACTTGGAATTTGTTCCTCCTGACCAAATGGTCAACCAAAGTTTTCATCTGGAAGATTTGAGAAGGTTGCATCACAATTTGCAGAAGAAACATCCCAAGTTGTGGCAAAACAGGTGACTGGTTCTTTCAGACAACACACCGGCCCACATCACGATGAGTTTTTGACCAAAAACAACATGACTCCTATGTGTCCACCCTCCCTATTCACCCAATCTCACCCAGAGCGACATTTTTTGCTTCCCTATGTTAAAAAAAAGGTCCTCGAAGGGAAATATTTTGCCAGTGTGGAAGAGGTGAAACAAAACACAGCAGAAGCATTACAAGGCATCAAAATTGAAGAGTTCAAAAACTATTTTCAGCGGTGGAAAAAGCATCTTGATAGGCATATTGCATCAAACGGAGAGTACCTTGAAGATGACTGACATTTAAACATGTAAGAATAAATACACAATTTTTTACAAATAATTTCCAGAGTTTTTTGGGTTCCTTTGGGTAAAAACGTGCCTTGGTACTCAAAGAATTCTAGCACTATTAAAAACATAATATGTTTTGTATGACTTTTCATGATGACTATATTTTTATATGAACACAAAGAAAATTGTGACGTGGGGATTTTTAGATAAGTAAGTTATCTAATGAGTTAGGATGTAACTCATTTCCTATGGGAAAGAAGAAAAGGTGTAGCAGACTGAATGGAATTTGACAGGGCTAGATGGGGTGCATTGTTTTGAATAAATCATACATATGCATGGTAAAAAATTCAGGTTGTTTAGAATAGGTAATACATGTACCTGATAAACAAATAATGATAAAAAGTATACAGGTGAAGGAAGTCTTCCTCCCACCCCTCTTTCCTCATTTCTCCATGCCCCTTCACTACAGCAATTATTACCAAATTATTAAGTACCCTTCTGGAATAAGTTTCATATATAGAAGTTATCAATGAAATCCTGTGTATCCGTCTTTTAAAAAATCAGTATGGAAGCATACTATATATACTCTCCCTTACCTTGCCTTTTCATCCAATCATTCAATAATATATTTTGGAGATTGTTCCATAGCAATAAATATAGATGTAGTTTCACTCTTTTCAATGGCTGCATAGTATTCTGTGGGCTTGCTATCATTTAAATAATCAATTCTCTAAGCAATAAATGCTATTTTTCTTTCATTTGCATGATTTGCTACACATATGCTTCCTTTATTCCAAATAATCCATCATAGCATCTTTTCTAACAAGTATCATTCTTTTGTTTTTTCCTGAGGCCTTTGCTTCTAGAGTCTTCCATTCTGGGTTTCTGTCTGAATTAATTTTTCTCTAAGCTTCTTGCAAAGTTGCCCCCTGGGTCCAAACCTCATCTCTCTCCTGAAGTCCACTCTCCTTTACATATCCTATCTTGTCCTTTCTTTGTTAACTTTTTCATTTTGCTGTAGTATATTGTCCAGTAGCTAAGAAAGGGTGCATCTGGGTCATCAGATAGCTAAACTGTTTATTTTGCCTTTCCATGTATTTCAGTTGAATAAAGAATCCCACATAGAAAACATCTTTCATGCAAATTTTGAAGGTATTAATTCCTTGATGTCTAGCATTCCCTTCAGAACCTAGTACATTGATCTTTTTGACACACTTGATTCTCTCTCAAGATATTTTATCTGTTTTCTATTTTTCTAAATGTTTGGCAATTATTTTCCAGTAATATCCCATCTACTATTTTTCTGTGATAGACTTCATTTATTTTCTCCAGTGGAATCTGGGGAAGAAAAAGCAACAAATACATTTATAAGTTTGCCATCTCTATTCCTAAAATCTAATATTTAACTACTGTACTTCTATTGAATATTTGTAATGTTTTTAGGTTTTTACTTTTACACACACTTGAACATCTTCATACCAAGTAGAAATCATAATTATATCTTTAGGTTATATTTGTAGTCAAATTCTTTAGTAAAGCGTTTACAAAATTTTTAATGCATAAGACAGATATTTCCAAGTGTATTCATTTCCTATTGCTGTTAAGAGTTACCAAACTTAGTATCTCAGTATCTTAGTTTCTTAGTATCAAACTTTTTAATCTAAGTTTCTAGGGACCAGGCCTCTGAGCATGGCTTAACTACGTTGTCTGCTCAGGATCTCACAAGGCCATAATTCGGGTGTTGGTCAGAGCCATGGCCCCGTCTGAGGTTCAGAATCCTCTTCCAAGTCAACATGGTGTTGGCAGAATTCATTTCCTTGTAGCTGTAGAATCCACAGTGGCTTGTTTCTTCAAGACAAAAAGGAGATAGAGTGTCTGATCTAGGAGAAGGTTTAAACCTTCTTTTAACTTGATTAGGGAACTGATTCCACCTGCAAAATCCCTTCATCTTGGTCATATAATGTAACCTAATCATGAGAATGACATTGTATTCATAGGACTTTTTCACACTGAACAGAGAGATTATACAGGACAAGGACAATGAGGAAGTGTTGGTAGGGGAAAAGTAATGGGACTTGAGGTCATCTCAGAATTCTGCCTCCCACACTAATTTATCCGAAGAAAAATCTACATTTTATAAATAATTCCAGTTTAAAAATCATTTTAGTTAATTATATTAAAACTCAGAAAAGCATAAAAACTATTTACTCAAAGTACATTTACTCTGATTTTTCTACCATTTATGTTTCAGTTAGTCATTCAACCAAATGCGATTGAACTTCTATCCATCACATTTCCTCTGTTTACCATAGCTTTTCAACAACCCTATTTAATTCTAAAATGGTGAAATTCTATCCATTCTTCAAAAACTAGAGAAAAATACAATGACACTGTTTCTGGGTTTTTACCAAAAATGTAATTAGATATTAGTATTTTTCCACGCATTCTGCTAGTTCAATGAACACTAGAAACAAACAAGTAAATAAACCAAAGTCTTTGACCTTGGGGAGTGTCTAGTCTGTGATCAACAATGACATATATAACAAGTGTTCCAGTAAAATAAAAAATTCCAGAGAAAAGACTTTTTATACAGAAACCAATGGAAGTACTCGCAAAGACAAAAGATGACAAACTTCACTACATAAAAGCAAATCCCTTAAGTTTCTCAAAATAAAAAATATGAAAAATGCCAATAAAAACATTTGGAGGATACATATGTATACAGAGAGATAGATACATACATACATACACACATATATAACACACACACACACATATACACATAGATATAGATAATATAGAGATAGAGAACACACACATAACAAACTGACAAACACATAAAGACAGGAATAGAAAAATGTTTAAAGGACATGGATCCAAAATGCATAGAAAAATAAAAATGACCAATATATATTTTAAAAGTTATTCTAGCTCACTAGTAATTAAAAAATACAGAAAAATGATATTTTTATCTTTAAAAATAGAAATTATTTTAAAAATATTATTTAGTGCTACTAAGTGCTGGTAGGGGTGTGGCAAGCCAGCCCTTTCATACTTTGTGTGGAAGAATATATAGTGCAACCTTTTTTGAACTAAATTAGTTGATATTAAGAAGGATGAGACCAGGCACAGTGGCTCACACCTTTCCAGAGAAAGGGCTTTTTATGCAGAAACCAATGGAGATACTCACATAGACAAAAGATGACACACTTTACAACACCTGTAACCCCAGCGCTTTGGGAGGCTAAGTGGGAGGATTGCTTGAGTCTAGGAGTTTGAAATAGCCTGGGTAACATAGTGCGATCTGTCTCTACTAAAAAAAAAAAATACATGTTTTTTTAAAAAGGTTGAAAGAGCTTTATGTTCTTTGATCCTATAATTCCACAAATGATGGAAAAACAAGAGGGAGTAGAAGAGTTCCACAATAAAGAACTTTTTAAGAAAATGAAATATTATGCTGTCATGTCTTCTAAAATCATTTTTTCTAAAACATTCTATGACATAGAAAAACACTCCTTTAATATATTATATTAAAGAAGCCCACCACAAAACTGATGACTTTGAAATAAACAATGTACATAGAAAATACTTGAAAAGAAACACACTAAAATTTCTAGCCATAATTATCTCAAGCATAATATGTAATTTTGACTTTCTTATTATAAATATTCTATGTTAACAAAAATAACAATAATAAGGTTCGTAATGTTACATAGTTGATTAACAGAATAGTAAAAATCAACGTCTTTCATGTCTACTAGAAAAAGGTCTGGTCATAATTAGAGCCCTAAATTTTCAGGAACAGTATTGGAAAGCAGTGAGTATGAAATCTACTTCCTATTGGAAGATACAATATTGATATTAAGGATATGGGAGTGGGAAAGGCCCATAGTGACATGCTGATCAGAGAGCCACCAACAATGTAGATCAAGTGGATGGGAATTAAAGCTAGAAAATCAGCCCAGCTAGAGAAGTACTTTTTGGCATGACATGATTAATTCTAACAAAAAAGCAGATCACATTATCTTAAACACAAGTGCACATTTAAATATCAGTCAAAATCTTATCTTAACAATGTTTCTGGTTTAGAGGATTTGGGTTTAAAAGCAATATGCACAATTACATAACACTGAATTTTTAAGGAAATAAAAACTGTAAAAGGGGAAATAAACTGGAAATCATAGTAAGAATGTATCAGTCAAGGTTCTCCAGAGCAATAAAACTAACAGGATAGTTATGTGCATAAATCATTGGTATCTAGATATCTATGTATCATTATACCAATGATTTATGTACATAGAGAAATAGACATATACACACACACATTTATACATATAGATAGATAATATAGATATAGACAGAGACAGAGAACACACACAACCAATTAATAAACACATAAAAACAGGGTGCCAAAAAATGTATACACATCTTTTATCTATGTATTACTTTTAGTTCGCCATAATCAGAAGTGTCTGGACACCGATGGTAACCACTCTGAGCCTCTCTTGTAATTGCTGAAGTCAAACATGACTTGTAGTCAACTTTTGTTATCGGTATATATTGAACATTGCAATTTTAATACAGTTTTTCCTTTCTTAAAATGTGTATACTTTTTTAGCACCAAAAGAGTATGTATATGCTATACATAGTATGTGTGTGTGTATATATATAAATATATATATATAGAGAGAGAGAGAGAGAGAAATTTATTATGAGGAATTGGCTTACATATTGATGAAAGCTAATAAATCCCATGATCTGCCATCTGCAGGAGGAATCCAGGAAAGCCACTGGTATAGGTCCGGTCTGAGTGTAAAGGCCTGAGAACCAGGAAAGCAGATGGTGTAAGTTACAATCTGAGCGCCGAAGACCAAAGTCTCACCTCAAAAATGGGCAGAGAAAGCAAGTTGTCCCTCACCCAGCCTTTTGACCTATTCAAGTCTCCAAAGAAATGGATGTGCACCACCCTGCCCCACCCTCATCCCTACCCCCACCCCCCTCACCCGCCTCCACATTGGGGAGAGCAATCTGTTTGACTCAGTCTACCAATTCAAATGGTAATTTCATCCAGAAACACCCTCACAGACACAGACAGAATACTATTTAACCAAATATCTGGGTACCCTATGTGCCAGTCAAGTTGAAACACATCAAATTAACCATCACAATGAAGGTTTTTGTTGTTGTTTGTTTGCTTTGCTTTCTTCTCTTTTCAGAGGCACAAATGAAGATCTTTTGATAAAATTATAGCAATTACTTGCTTAGAAGTTTATTGTCTTGCCACTCTTGAAGCTCTTCAAAATAGTACACTCAAGGATCTTTCTGTGGGTTTTTACCGTAAGCCTAAAGGCTGCTTAGAAACAGAAGAATGGTTACAGCCCTACCACCCTGACCGCACCCAATCTCATCTGATCTTGGAAGCTAACCAGGACAGACTTGCTTAGTACTTGGATGGGAGAAAGAGGGATGGACAGAATTGACCTGTTAAGAGAGTAACAGATAACTCACAAAATTTACTTTTGAAAAACAGTCAATAAACATCACATTAGAAAGACGCCAGATGCATATTGAACTGTTTGCCTTTAATTTATATCACATCTCTGAATAGTCAACCTCAGTGAATAGGCCAAAACTGGAGAAGGAGATTTTAGAGCATGTATGTGAGGCTTACGGGTGGGCTTTGCGATTGTTAAAGCATTAGTGAATGGGATATTTTTCCTAGAAGAGAAGTGCAATTCTGTCAGGATAAAGAGGGAACTGTTTTCTTTTTTTATGAAGCAGAATTCCTTTCTAATTCTCTGAGCCTTTTACTATAACTGCTGTAGCATGTGTTTTAAATTATATTGTATGCATGTGTTCCCTATAAAATTAGCCATCATGACCCATTGTTCCACAGTCCTTCTTTCATCACATTTCAGAGGCCTGTGTTCCATATTAGCAAATAACCCTTAGGGAAAATTATGCATTTTCCACACACCCGCTTTGTTACATGTTTGATAACACTTATTGTATATTTAAAGATATAGGTCAATATATAAAATTTTTAAAATAATAAAACAAGTCACCAATTGTTTCCTCATGGCAAACAAACTAGGAAGTCGAAATGAGTACGTCTAGCATCAATATCAAAACAGGATTAACAGCTCCACTTTTAGCCCAAATGTACACGAATATATATAACTCCATCAAAATGTTAACTAGGGTGAAGGCATATTGCCAAGTTTAGAACCCACTCAAATTCCTTGGGTTCTGAGTTTTAAATGAAATTCGAAACTTTCCAGGTCCAAGGTCGTTTTGGGGTGCTATAAAAATGTGACTTCCTGGTAAAAAAAAAAACTGAAAGTTTTTGGACACTAACTTACTCATGCAAAATATGATAAGTGTGAATGAATCGGTAACATATGGATTACATTTTCTTTCCTAAAATCTATGATTTTTTTCAAACTTTTTAAATGGAAAATTCATGGTAAAAACATGAATTGGATTTAGCCAACTCTAAATCATCTGAAAAATATGTGTAAGGCATTTTTTTCTCTCAATGGATATGCAGCAGAATTTCCAGGCCATAATGTTGATGTAATTGCACTCTTTCCCAACCCTCTCCCCACACCCCGGAATTAATACACAAGAGAAAACAATTAAACTGCTGCTAAATTCTCCTTCTCACTCTTGCTCTTTTTCTCCCTGTTTCTTTAAATTTGTCCTGAAAAACTTCATGTATCATTTCTGTTGCAGTGGCATAGATGTTTTTCAATTAAATTGTGCTCCAAACAATTCTAAATGTGAAGCTCTAGGGAATAGCAGCAAAAGACATACACCAATGATGAAAACAAATATATTTGTTTGTGATTTAAAATGACCTTCCAAAGATAAGGACTATTTTCTTGTCTTCACTCTACAATCCCTTAATCAAAATTTACTACTACCAAGGTATCTTCTCAGAATGACCTCTGAGTGCCCAGGAGTGCCAAATAAAACTACGAGAAAATAGGAATATTGTAATGTTTCTAACTAGCGTCTGAAGGTATGTGTGTGTAAAATATCATTTTCTGTATTGACACCTCCTTATATGTTTTCTGTCATTAGATACTCAAATTAAGCTTTGACGTTAGAAACTTTTTTTTTAGTTTGTAGTTCATCCCAATCTAAGTTTACTAATTGTCTGCATAAGTTATTTCTGAAAATAAGATTATATGTCCATGTGGCTTTATGAGTGCAATTCTGTTTAGTTTTCTAGAATTCTGCATGTTTATATCCCTGAGTTGTACATGTTTTCTGAATTTGGTCAAGGCATTTTGCCAACTGCACATTTTGAGAGCTGTGCTATCTTATCTACTCAGTTTAAATATTGCAGTGGTCCAAGTTAGGTTTGGGCTATCAATCAGAATTTATTCCTTAGTGTATTTCTAATTTCAAATAAAAACAATATTCTATTTCTTCTAAATAATAATTAATTATATAGATGTGGTACACCACCTATTTAATTCAGATTTTCATTCTAATGAAATATATAAATATATAGGCATTGTGTATGGAATATTAAACACCACAATGTGTGATATCCATCTGGGTTATTTATATAATGCAAAAACTAAGAAGACTAAAATCCTCATATTGTATACAATAGTACAAATTCTTCCCTATTATATTATATTTATCTATATTAAACTTAACTCTGGAAGCATAGATAGTTGCAATTCTCTGGACTGTGGTAGATTAATCCATGAAGATTATCTCCCAACTCTCTAATTACAATTAATAAATCTAACTACTGTGATGATTTAAAAAGTATACTTTTGTCTTAAAACCTACTGTGTCTGTTTTCTGCTTCCCATGTAAAAGAATGTCACCCTAAAACTTTTGACACTGGTGAAAATTTCCTAAAGAATTTGAAATTCAACTGTGATAAATTGAAGTTTATTTATTCAACACTCAACAATTAATTTAGTGACCACGAAGAGTCAGATATCCTCCTTCTTTTGTGGAATTTTAAGAACTGAATAAAATTTGTGCCATGTCAGGATAGGAAAATACCCACATACCATAATGACTATGATATTCCCTTTCATGCTACCAAAAGTTAGTGAGTCAATTTTCAACTCTGTCGTCTCCAGATTTTCTTATTTACCTTTAACATAATATTATAGCAAATATTGCCTTTCTTTTCAATCTCTTAAATGAAATTTTATTTAAGTAAAAAGGAAAACAGCATAAAGCAACACCTCTATTATAGTCATTTACTGAGTTGCAAGTACATGTTTAATGCTGAAAGAAGCGGGATTTTTTTATGTATGTATGTATGTATTTAGGGAGAGGATCTTGCTTTGTCACCCAGGCTAGAGTTCCCAGTGGCACGATCATGGCTCACTGTAGCCTCAAATTCTTGGCCTCAAGTGATTCTCTTGTTTCAGCCTCCCAAGTTGCTGGGACTATAGGCACACCTAGATAATTTATTATTATCATTATTTTGTAGAGACAGGTTCTCACTATGTTGCCCAGACTGGTCTTTAACTCCTGGCCTCAAGTGATCTTCTTCCCTCAACTTCCCAGAATGTTGACATTACAAGCATGAGCCACCATGTATGCTCAGCCAAGAAGTTGTATCTTAATAGATGGACTTAGGAGGCTTAATTCCTACTGATCAAATCTTGATCAAGAATAAAATATCACTCCCATTAAAAATAAAAAGTGCATCTTCAGAATGTCTTATCCTATTACCAAGCACTTAAAATTAAGAATGACTCCTGTGTTTTATTTACCCTGGCAACTTTTTGCATCCATGCAATTGTGAATCAAGGTGACTGAAATAATAAAACATTTACCAGTGATGAGTGTTTCTCATTAACAGGTTGTAATAGCAAACCCACATACGTCTATATGCATGAATCAACAAATAAAAACAACTTTAGTGTTATTTACAATTTGAATGTCTTTTTTCCTACTCAGCATCTTCCCACCCAAGAAGAAGGTAGAGTCATAAAGTAATTGCCAAAAGTCATGTTGCATTTTTCAAAACGAAGAAACAGGCCCTGTTGGGAAATGTCTCTGTGGGGTGCAATATTAGCCATTTGACTTATCATTTAAAGTATTCATATCATTTAAAGTAGGCACCTGTGAGTTGAAGCAAGAGGTCAGAATAGTTGAGGGAAGAGTAAGCCTTCTAAAAAGGAGTACAGATAGAGATATTGTAAAGAACATCCCTGGGTCTAGACTAAAAGGCACATATGATATCATAGATTTAACTTGAAAACTCCATGACACATCTAGTTGCTTTGCAACTATTAAATTTCTGTTAGATAACCATAAAATTCAATTTCCACCATTTGGTGTCTGGGAATCCACTGCTTCACAAGAGCAACAGAAGTTACTTTTAAGAGTTTTAACTATGACAGACTTTTTTGCTGCCTAATTAAAAATTCTACTTAGGGGTATGAATTAGTCCCTATAAAATTAAACAGAAATCCGCTTCACACATTCTCTCTTCATGTACAATAGGCCCCTCTTATCCACAAGGGATATGTTCTGAGACTCCCAGTGGATGCCTGAAATCACAGATAGTACTGAACTCTCCATGAACTGTTTTTTCCTATGCATACAGACCTGTGACAAAGTTAAATGTATAAATTAGGCATAGTAAGAGATTAACAACAGTAACTAATTAAAACAAAACAATTATAACAATATACTGTAATAAAAGTTATGTAAATGTGAACTTTGTCTCTGTCTCTTAAAATATCTTACTGCACTATATGCACCTATTTTCGGATAGTAGTTGACTGCAGGTACTGAAAATTTGGAAAGTGAAATCATGGATAAAAGGGGACTGCTGTATGTAAAAATTGTTATCATGTCTACCTTGTCTTCACTTCTACATGGGAAATCTCCTCAGTTCATTCAAATATTCCTCAGAAGGCGAGGCATCCAACCTATTTGATAATCTTGATGGTAGCTCTTTTGTCATTATCCCCTAGAAGAAAATATACCACCCGTGCATTAGCAGGAGAGAATTCAATAAAAATTAATACAAAAATATGTCCAGTGATGCAGACTATGTTTATTTAACCTGGTATTTTAGGGTTGCTAATAAACAACAGACATTCATTAACTAAGAAAGCAAAGAAGAGTGATCCTGACAAAACTTCCTCAAGGGAATCTGTTTCTGTCACTAGGGTACCTGAAATTAAAGATAATTTTGCATATCCAGATATTTTACACACACACACACACACACACACACACACACACACACACACACCATTCATTTCACCATGAAAGTGCGTGACTTTAAAAATATGATAGATAATCTGAGAGAGAAAGCAAATGTACAGAACTGGATTACACTGGTGCCACACAGAAAGTTTAGTATTAAACTGGGCTCGGTGGCTCAGCCTGTAATCCTGTGCCTTTGGGAGGCTGAGGTGAGTGGATTGCCTGAACCCGCGGGTTCGAGACTCACCTGGGCAACTTGGCGAGACCTCATCTCTACAATAAATCAAAATGAGCCAGGCGTCGTTAGCGTGCGCCTGTAATTCCAGCTACTCGGAAGGCTGAGGCGGAAGGATCGCCGGAGCCCAGCAGGTCGAGGCTGCGGTGGCCTGGAGCGGCCACTGCATTCCAGTCTGGGTGACAGAATGAGACTCCAACTCAAAAAACAAACAAAAAAAAAGAAAGTTTGGTGTAACTCTGCACTTCCACCCCCACAAACACATGCACACAAAATCCAACAGAAACACATAACTATAAATTACTTGCATATCAGTATTGTTTTTTTCTAGCCAGTGTTCTAAAGACTTAAAATAGTCTTACCAGAGCGGAAGAAAATGTAATACTGACTTTCTTTCCCCTATCACAAGATATGGCACAAGATACTCTTAGCCAAGAATAAGAAAGAATCAATGAGCTTCATCAAATCTTAATATTTCTCTATTGAAAGTTAAACAAGTTCAAAAGTCATACTGCATGGTTCTGTTTGTATGCGTGTTTCCGCATGTGTTTGACTTTGGAAGCCAAAGGCCCATGAGTTTGGGCAATGGGAGTAGGTGGCTACTGCCAACTGGTAGACGTTCCTTGGTCAACCACAAAACTGTAGATGGCAGCATGTCACTAGAGTAGGGTACAAAGCTAGTTATTAAGGGTGCCTCACGTTGCACATCAAAACAGGTAGTGATAATTGTCTCGCTCGCAATTGTATACTTAGAGCTTAGCATTGCTTACCTAACCAGGAGAACAGCCAGTGACCATAGCAGCAGCAAACAATCACAGCTTCACTCTCCAGGTTCAAAGTGCTGAATGCATGAGAGTCACCAAAAAGAGCTGGGAATCACAGGGACTTGAGTGAGCTGGAAGATGTCTGAGTCATGAGTTGACTAGAACATTTGGAGGATCTCACAAAGGGAAGGAAAATAAAATTCCATTCTTAAGACCCGGGCACCATCTCTTATTCCCCTAGATATGCACACATGCAGATAACTATCTCTACATCTCACAGCCCAAACTTCTGTGCCATCCTTGGCTGCTGAAAAGGAGCATTCAACCAAAACACAGCCAGTGGATAGAGATTGGATTTTGGCCTAAGGACAGATAGAGAGCACAACCATCAACTCAAAAACCTTGAAAACATTGATAAAGATTAAAAAAGAATATACTTTATTGGTACAGGTAGTCAAGTGAATGATATTAGACAAATAATAGTGAAAAAAATAGTACAAACCTTTTTATAATCTCCCACCATATCCAATTTCTTTTTTAGCTCCATCTCATGTTCTAATTATTTTTCACAATTACTTCATATTATAAACTAATTTAGTGTTGGTCAAGTAAAATATCAAGATATGATTCATAGGTGTCATATGAATTATTTTCTATACATGTCTCTTCTCTTCCATAAAATAAATTTAATAGCATAAACCTAAATGTAAAACTCAACTTTGATTCCTGTTAAATTTTATCTTGTTAGTTTGGGGTCATTATTTGAACCTATTGAAATAATTTTTCAACTTAATTCTCTCATGCATTATATTATCTATCACTTTCATCATTGTATAAATGAGTTTATAAGTAGTATCTTTTATCCTTGAGGTCCACATGAGCCAATAACAAATAGAAAATGTTCCTTAAGAAGTGATTTTATTCCGTCTATTGACTTTTGAGTGCAATCCATTTGCCTATTTCAGGTTTAATGAATGTACAGGTTATGAACTTAGACTTTGTTTAAAAGTCAATAACATATAGCTTTTGGAACAAGACATCATTAACCATGATTTGTAGAATAATCATCAATCGAACTATTCTTCTTATTTACTTAAATTTTGATTAATATCCTTAACTTTTTATTATGTTTTTCCCTTCATGTACTTTCTGCTCTTCTATGAGATACTCTCTGAAATGTTTGCTAGTTCAATTCAAAGGAATTGTGTAAAGGAAAGAGAAGAGAGCTAAATTTATGATTCTTCCATATGAGTCAGGCACTTTTATATGTGTCACATATTATAAGTGACATCATTCCTCCCCACAATCCAGGGCATGAAGTCTTACTCTCATACTTTTTATAGATGAGGAAACAGAGATTCTAAAAAATAATAATAATAAGTCTTGGCCAAAATCATCAAGTTTCTAAGCAGAGAATCTATAGTACAAAACCACATTAATCTGCGTCCTTGCTTGTATCTCCTTGCTTGCCTTCCACAAAAAGTATACTTTAAAAGTACCTTTTCATTATTTATTTTAAGGCACTTTGTGCAAAAAGCACCAGGAATGCAAATATGAGAAACACCACAGAAGTAAGAATAGTAAAGTAAGACAGGTATAAGAATGAACGTCTAAAGAACAAAATGAATGGAATTACTAGCAAGAAAGGGACCAACACTGGGTGTGGTGCCTCTCACCTGCAAGCTCAGCACTTTGGGAGACCAAGATAGGAGGATTACTTGAGCCCAGGAAGTCAAGACTAGCCTAGGCAACATAGTGAGACTTCATCTCTACTAGAAAGAAAAAAAAATAGCTGAGTGTGGTGGCATGCGCATGTAGTCCCAGCTACTTGGGAGGCTGAGATGAAAGGATCACTCAAGTCCAGGATGTCAAGGCTGTGGTGAGCTGTGATCATACCACTACACTTCAGCCTGGACAACAAGTGAGACGCCATTTCAAAAAAGAAAGAAAGAAAGAAAAAGCTCAACCTATGCTAGAAGAAGAGAAAATAAAGCTACCTTTCTTTTACTGAGAAAGCTATGTTTATCTCTGCTATTCCTTTCATCTGGACTCGCATTTCTAATTGCCTGGATCATTCTAGCCTCTCCCTACCTCCTCTATACTACTGTAGGCCATTGCAACACACTTTAGTATCAGGCACTCCTGGATCTGAAACCTGTCTCATCCTCTTACCAGGAATCACTGGTAGGAGTTGGAAAGTTACTTTGCCTTTTCTAAACCTGTTTCTTTTTCAGGAAAATAGTCACATTAACACTTAAATACAAGATTATAATAAGACATTAAATTATGTCAAATATGTCATGTTGACCCACAATAGGTATTTTTAAAGTGATTTTTTTTTTTTCATTTTCCTGCTGGCTCTCAAACTAATTTTTGGTTGAATAGTGTTTTGGTGTTATATGTTGTTCCTGGAACGTTGTGTTATATGTCCGCTAAGGTGTGAATGCTTTTGTTCCCTCTGAAATGTTTGTTGAAACTTAATCCCCAGTGCAACAGTATTGGGAGTTGGGGGCTAATGGGAGGGGCTTACGTCATTAATGGCTTAATGCTGCTCTAAAAGGGGCTTCCTGGAGCGCGTTCTCTGTTTGTTGCTCTTCTGCAAAGTGGGAAACAGTGTTTCTCTCATCCATAGGATATAGCACTCAAGATGCCACCTTGGAAGTAGAGACCAGGTACTCCTCTGACACTTATCCTACCCATGTCTTGATTAGACTTCCCAGCTTCCAAGAAATATAGCTGTTCTTTATAAACTACCCAGACTAGCTGGGCTCGGTGGCTCAGCCTGTAATCCTGCGCCTTAGAAGATTGAGGTGAGTGGATCGCCCTGAGCCCGCGGGTTCGAGACCCGCATGGGCAGAGAGACCTCATCTCTACAATAAATCAAAAATCAGCCGGGCGTGGTAGCGCGCGCCTGTGGTTCCGGCTACTCGGAAGGCGGAGGCGGAAGGATCGCCGGAGCCCAGCAGGTCGAGGCTGCGGTGGCCGGGAGTGGCCACTGCACTCCAGTCTGGGCGACAGAGTGAGACTCCAACTCAAAAAATATATAAATAAATAAATAAGTAAACTACCCAGATTGTGACATTATGTTACAGCAGAACAAACAAAGGCAGTGCCACCCCTCTGTTTAGCCCCATTAATGACTTCCTTTGCTTTCTCCCTTCCTATCTACTTTCCTGTGCCAGATTGATAAAAAATCCTCCCTAATTCAATGTTTCCTACCTATTAATCCTTCCATTCTGTTTCTGTATTAACAAATTAGACCAGCGCCTCACTGACTCATAAATACAAATCATCCTCTCCCCAGTCTCAGGGCTTTTGACTACTTTTTCCTTCCTTTTTTCCACAGCTTAGTCATCCCACAAGTCTTCTGCATCATCTAAGACTCAGCTCTGGTGCCACCATAGTTACCATAGTTACCATTAACTCACCAGCCTCTATCTACATAGTCTCCTCGTGTGAGTGCTGGCAGTGATGAGTGCTTGTGGAAAAGAATTGAGAACTTCATTTTCAACCCTTCTCCTCTATCCCAGCTTTATTTTCCTCAGACCCCCACAGCTAGGCCTCCCAACTTTCTCCTGTCCCAAGTCTCAGAACAACATGGAGTTACGGGTCGCAGGTTGGCAGATATCAGGCGGGGTCAAACGATGTTGTTCCTCAAGCAACTTGGCCCGGCAAAGTCCCCTTTAGGCCCAGACCCCCAGACCAGCACAACCTCTTAGTTTCTACACTGCTTCCAGAATCTGTTCAATGGAATCCCCAAGGTTCATCACGGACATCAGTGTATTTCTAATTTATCTGTTCCCTTTGCTCCCTAATGTTGGCTCAATTTTAAAAAAAACAACAATGTTCATCTTGTTTTGCGGATATTCCCAGCATTCAAAACCCATTGGAACCTATCTGCCTTAGCCATGTACTTCTTAGTTACTTTGCTATTTTGCCAGTTCTGGCACCCCAAATTAAATAAAGCAACAACAATAATAATAGTTTGCCTTTGCTAAGTGCTCACCTTGTTGTAACACTTTACATGGCTGATTTACATGCTTTATTCTTCATAGCAACCCTAAGAAGCTTACTAAAATGGAAACTGAAGTCCTAAAGGGTAAGAGACTTTTCCAGGTCTCATGGCTAGTAAGTAAATGATCCAAGATAGGACGCAAATTAAAGCAAACTGTCTCCAGAGCCTGCCCTCTAAGCATTATTCCAGAACTGGAACTTTGTCACTTCAAACTTATTAAAGCCATCCCTGAAAGGTAAACCACCCGACAGACTCAAGACATATTCAGAGCTTAACCTACCCCTCGGTGCTTCACTTAGCCCAACTGAAAATCCCCAGTGCAAAACTTGAGTCTCACTCAACAGCTCTGCCATTCAAGTGGCTCCTACTATGAGGTTGGTGCCCAGTGCCTGGTAAGCCCAGTTGAACAGGTCTGTGGCACAGCCCAACTCTCTTCTGGCTGGGACCATAAAGAGACAAGGCCTTAATCTGAATGTGAATTTCTTGAAGTCACGTCATGAAGTGCCACCCTCTACTTGCAACTTGTAACACAGAATCACATATTCTATGTTATGCTGTATAAGCATAGACTGTTTATCTGTTGCCAATCCAAGGTAGCACTCAAACTAGATTGCACACTAGTTGACTTAGGAAACTTTCATTCACTTAGTACATTAGAAAACACTGAATATGTAGTAAGTGAATGACTGATGATTTTTTCAAAGACATAGGGAATGAGAATACGTATCCACAATAGCCAAATATTATCCAATTTATCATCTCTACATAAAAAGCTAAAGTAGCATATTATGTTATATCCATTCTCTAAAGTGCCCACGTTATTAACACAGAAAACTGTCAAAGACCTTTTGTCTCACACCTCCAATCACCCCCAGCACATGCACCTATATATACATAAACCCCTTAGAAACTAGATCTACAGCCTTTAATTCTGGGAGAGTTAGAAGAAAAGATTTCTGAAATGAAAGAAAAATAGGAAGCAAGAAAATGGAAGATATGATAGAGTGGTTTAGTACATGACCTCCCAAAAGATTCATGGATTTAGCTAAGGACACTGATGTTACCTCTATTGGCTGTATTCTAGGCAAGTGAACCTCAGGACTGTCAGGTATAAACTGAGGATAATAATTTAGATCCACTGCAATGTCTTATGGTAAGAAAAAAAAAATCAGGGCGTAACACTTTTTACCTTTAAATTTCTGTATAAATACTTGTATTAAACCTTTGCTCAGTTTTATTTGTGCTTCAGAGAGCCCTATGGAAAGTTTCACCTGATATCTCACAAATTTAAATAATTCCAGACAGAAAGCCTATATCCACACATACAAAGCTAAATTATATAATATATAAAGCATAGTTTTTATTTTTTTAAGTATTTTAAAGTTTGTGTGGGAGCGAAATGCCTAGTAAACTATTCTCTTTGTTTTACCCGTATAGAATCAACCATGGTCTTAACTCTCCCAGCTCAGACCACTGCCTCTGGCTTTCAGCATTTCTTAGACACTACACTCCCCCTAAGGGGACAGTCACTTGAGAAAAGTGTACTTAGTCACATCTCTATCCCCAGGCTAAACCCACACAGCCTCTCATCAATTTCCCCCATTTCACTGCACAGAAAGTCAGTATACTAGAAAACTCATTCAAAAACTCAAGCAAAAACTGCATCTGTATGTCTTTAATTTCAAACAGTTACATGAACTTCTTGGTCATCAGTTTACCTATTCAGTAGTAGAACAATGCTAAATACCTGAAAACACTACCCTGATGACTAGAACACCCTACTGTTTTCTTTTTCTATTTGTTAAAGGGTTAGGATTCCATCTTGAGTCTGAAATAACTCTGAGATGGTTATATAAGCATGAAAACACATTGTCATCATTTGCTTCAAAACTTCGTTTGAAATGTTTTAAATCCTAGAAAATCAGAGAAGTGTCAGCAAAGTCTATATTTGGTGTGGCATCTGAAAATCACAAGATTAGAGTCTTCTGTTGAAACGAGCACTGGAAACATGGTTGTTTGGAAAAGTATGTGCTGTGAATGTGGTAAGAGGCTGCAGCAAAGAGCTGGCCTTGATGAAGCAGCAGAAACGTGAAATGCCAAAACAGGTCTGTGCTTTCACAGAGCTGGTTAGAATTACAGGGATCACAGGCAAGGAATTGTCATCTTGTTTGGGGTTCTTAGAGTATTAAGTAAAATGAACAACCTTGGTTTTATTTTCTGGACTATTCTATAGGAAAGAGGGGAAGAAGTGACTGATTAAAAAAATACAACAAATTATTTGTTTGATTCTTAGCACTTTCCTTTGAGACTGTTGCTTAAGAAAGACGTGCTTTAATTGCCATTTGAAAAAACATTAATTATTTGTGAGCTGTTTTGCTTCCCACCCTTGAGGGGAAAAAAAAAATTGGACATAATTTCACAGAATCTCAGATCTAGTATCTTTATTGCTGAACTAAAAAGACAAGAACTGATAACTTTTTCCTGCTACGGATCATTTTACATATAGTTCAGGAATGCTGCCAAGAAGATGTACAACAACATAAAATTCTAATGGGGAATTTTCTCTATTGTGGCAAAAAGCCATGTATGATTATCACGATTCAGTTCATGAACCAATTTCTGGTTACTATTTTTCAATCTCAAAAGCATGTTTGTCTCTGGCTCATTACTGGAAAGAGAACTGCCACCAAAGTACTCACAGAAGGTTGTCAAGCGTTACATGACACAGTGGAGAGATCTGAGGTCATTATTATGTCTTAGAAAGGGTGGCTCCTCCAAATACAACCACTGGATAAGCAACTGTATTAACCATTTTGAGGACTATATGGGCCTGGTTTGGTTACACTGAGGTAAATATTAATCAGAATGCTTTTGTTTATATTTTCCTATAAAGATAAAAAGAGGCATCATTCAGTTCTGAGGAAGTTTTTCAGATATAGCAAGGACTGATTTGTTTTAAAGGGTAAGCAAATATAAGTTCTGTTGACAGAGCCAGTTCATTAGAAGGCACAAGGGCAATCTCAACTTCTCTGCTAGCTAGAGGGATCACAGTGGCCATGACAAGACTGAGAAGATGGAAGCTTCTTAGCTTCCATCTTAAAACTTAACAAATGAGGAAGGGCTAAGAACTGTATAAACAATACCAACCTACCACACCATCTGAAAAGCTGTATGATACCACGAAGTGTTATACAATGCACCCTTTGTAAGAGCAATTCTGCATTTGGATTCAATATTACTTCTAACCCACAGAAGAAACACAAAAACTTTCAGCCTAACCTATTGTGAGAAAAATGAAACAAAACAAGTAAAGCAAAAGTGTTCAAAAATGATGTACATAGATTTTCATCTGTTTTATCCAAAACACAGGTGAAGTAGGACCCACAACTCTCATTATGGGAACAAATAAGAAAGTAATTTCAAAGAAATTCTAGCCAGGCTCGGTGGCTCAGCCTGTAATCCTGTGCCTTGGGAGGCCGAGGTGAGTGAATTGCCTGAACCCGCGGGTTCGAGACCCGCCTAGGCAACTTGGCAAGACCTCATCTCTACAATAAATAAAAAATTGGCCGGGCGTGGTAGCACGTGCCTGTAGTTCCAGCTACTTGGAAGGCTGAGGCGGAAGGATCGCCGGAGCCCAGCAGGTCGAGGCTGCGGTGGCTGGGAGCAGCCACTGCACTCCAGTCTGGGCGACAGAGTGAGATTCCAACTAAAAAGAAAAAAAAAATAGAAATTCTATTTAGTTATGAGAAAGAAAACAAAATAATCACCATCCTAAACTAGTTTACATGATTCCCTTCTTAAATTTTTTTTTTCTTCAAAAGAGATACAGTTAGAAAATAGAAAAAGGTATTTTGGCTTTTTGAAATGAAACTTAAAAAGCAAGAGACACACATGCAATATAGTCTTTCTTAATGTTCTGGCTAAGAATCTTGGCTTTGAAATGACACTACTTGTATTCAAATTCTGGCTTATTTCACAATGGGTTTATTGCCTAACCTCTCTGTGCCCAATTTCTTTATTTATAAAGGGAGCAATAAGAGGAATTCATTCAAAAATGAGTTGTAAGCATTAAGTGAACATCATATATAAAGTGATTAGAATGCTTTCCAACATATTGCTAATACTTCATTTGTTTAGCACATGTTGATTGAACACCTACTCTGTACAGGGAGCATCTTAGGAGCTTGGGTTTCAGCAGTGAACAGAACAGTGTTCCTGCCTTCACAAAATTTATATCATACTAGAATTAAGCTATTGTGATCAATCAATCATCCAAGAAAATATCAAAAATCATTTTTAAATAATTTCAATTATTTTTAAATATCAACTCATACCGATAACCTAATGCATTATAGACATAAGGTAGAATCCAGCACTCTTTAAAAGAAGCTGTAACTTAGGCTTAAAGAGAACTGAAAAAAGAATCTTAAATAAACAAAAACATCTGTACAGATGCCCTAAAAGCAATGTTTCTTTAAATTTTGGGGTGTAAGCATTTTTTTGAGAGTTTATTAAAAGTTGCAGATCTGTTTCTAATAAAGTTAAAACTTCTACCTGATGACCCAGCAGTTCTACTGCTAGGTATTTATTCTCCAAAATTAAAAGATATGTCCACAAAAAGACGTACAAGAATGTTCACCGCAACTTTACTTATGATAGCCCAAACCAAGCCAAAGCTCCATGAATAGAAAAAGGTATATTCAAATTGTGGTATATTCATATAGGAGAACACTGCTCAGCATTAAAAGGAACTAAACATTGATAGCTACAACAATATAATGAATCTCAAAAGTATTAGAAACTAGACACAAATAAGTATATACTTCATGATACCATTAAGATGCAGCCCAAGAATAGGCCAAAATAATTTTTAGTCATAAAGATCAGTCAGCAGTTTCACTGAGTGGTAGATGGGAAATTGATTAGAAAAACCCCCAAGAGAATTATTGGTGACAGAAATTGTGTATTGTTTTAAGTGGTAGCTATACAAATGTATACGATTCTAAGAGTTATGAGTTATAACTCTGAGAAATCACCTTTTAAGATTTATGCATTTTATTATATATTATACCTCATTAAAAAAATAAAATAAAAAACTGTAGGCACTTTCCCCAGATAAATACTCATACATTGAACATAAAATTTTAGATGTTAAATGGACCCCAGGGTAAAATTTCTTGATACGAGAACCGGTGACTGAGTTGGCTAAAATTAAATGTCACTGTTAAAAAACATGTATATAGATA
Source organism: Carlito syrichta (assembly GCF_000164805.1). Taxonomy (NCBI): domain Eukaryota; kingdom Metazoa; phylum Chordata; class Mammalia; order Primates; family Tarsiidae; genus Carlito; species Carlito syrichta. The sequence goes on along the minus strand of NW_007253833.1, from coordinate 371,952 downwards.
ATTCAAGAAAAATGTTCTAGTGAAAAGCTTTGTCTAATTAACTGACATTTCCTATATATTAATTCTATTTTGACATGTCTTCCCCATAAAAATTTATACTTAATCAGGACATATTTACCATGAAGTATTTTACCATTAATTTTAAAAAGCATGTGTTTGGAGTCATTTACTATTTCCTTTGAAAGGCATGTAGGGTAAAAAGGAAGGTTGTAAAGTGCATTCGCTATAAAGATATCAATTCATATCTCAGCTTAAACACCATATTGTGCTTTGAGCAATATTTTAATATGTTCTAAAGAAATATGAGCTTGAGCCCTTGAAAAAAGAAGCAATTTTTCTGTCAGAGTTCTGTGATCCAGGCCAAACTATAGATCTGCAAAACTGCCTATAGAAGCTAATAAGGAATGCAATTGTATGCTAATTTCAAATTAGCTTTTATATTTGCTTCGGGCTTCAAAGGGGACTGAGAGGAAAGAAATAGTTATATGGGAAAAAATTACTCTTGATTAGAAAAAGACTATCACAACGGGTTCAAATTTATCTCTTACTTCTGATTGTAGAAAAAGATCATGTGAAAGAGAAAAACATAAATTTTTCAGGAAAAGAAGACAGAAGAAGAAAGCTAAAGATGAAAATAGCAAACAGGCCCATAGGAAAAATAGAATAATTCATATTGAAAGCTTCTACTTAGATTTGTTTAAAAAAAAGATTAGGATTAGGCTAAATAATGATTGAAGTTTAATGAGATGGTATCTAATTATACTTGTATATTTATCTAAATATTTTCTAATTGGGTATTATTTTTATAATGATTTAACTAGCTAATAGTACTGCTTGTTGATTTAACAAAGAGTTTTTTTTTTTTACAGAGAGAGCATGATATAACAGGATAAATTTTCTATCTTATAAATGCTGATGGGTAGCTTAGACACTCAATGACCTGGCCTAAGTTTACCAGCCACTGTTCCCCTGGGGAGGCTAGCCCTTATTGGAGGAATAGAACCTGAAAAATTATAATCTGTATCTATATACCCCATAGATATAAGGGTATATCTATAACCTAAACCTTAAAAAATGATCAATTTTATATATCTTACATAAAGCATCAGTATAGACCAATAGCTTTTTAACTTTTAGACTAAAACCCTCAGTAAGATAAATGTTTTACTTTGTGAACTAAGGTTCAGGCTGTTGCAACATACTATATAGACTGTGCGGCTTAAATAACAGAAATGTATTTCTCATAGCTCTGGAAATTGGAAAGTCCAAGTTAAAAGTGCTAGCCAATTGAGTTATGGTGAAGACTTTCTTCCTGGTTTGTAGATGGATACCTTCTTGCTGTATCCGAACATAGTGCAGAGAGAGCTAACTGTAGTCTTTTTCTCTTTTCAAAAGGACAGTAATCCCATCAGAGGTATCCACCCGCATGTCCTCGTTTAAACTTAATTTCTTTTAAAGGCCCCACCTTCTAATACCATCTCATGGGAAATTAGGACTTCAAAATATAATTTTAGAGGGACACATATGCAATCTATCACATTCTGCCCCTCACTAACCCCCAACAAATTCATTTTCTCCTCTTATGCAAAATGCAGTCATTTCCTCTCAACAGCCCAAAAGTCTTAACTTGTTCCAGAATTGACTGTGAAGATTAAAAAGTACAAAGTCTTATCCAAATATTATCTAAATCAGATATGAGTGAGATTTAGGGTATAATTTTTCCTGATACAAAATTCATTCATCTCTTGGTATGAAACTCAACAAGTTATGTGCTTCTAAAACACAATGGTGGGACAGACATAGGATAGACATTCCTATTCTAAAAAACAAATAGAAAGGAAGAGATAACCAGTAGCAAGTTCCAGTTCCCAGAAAGGCGAACCCATGAGATATCAAGCCTCAAGAATGAACCTATTTGGGTTATCCTCTCTGCCTTTTTCAGGCACACAATGTCACTCCCACAGCCTGCACAAAGTGGCTCTCTGAGGTAGCCCAACCACCCTGAAACTGTCAGGGTTCCTCCCATGCCATGTCTCTGTCAAGCTGCATGGCTTCTGTTGGTGGCTGTCTTCTTTGTGGATACCTAGATAGTGATCCTGGTGAGCTCTGAATTGCCTCTAAGACCTTTTCTTTCCTTTTCCTAAAGAATAACACAAATTTGCAGCCAAACAGCTTTATCGTCCTGCCCTACAGAATTGACAAAGTCCAACAGCTTTTCTTCATTCTGTCCCATCTCCCTCTTCGGTTCAGACTGGGAGTTTTTCTGCCAGGGTGGCTGATTAAGTCCGTCATTCACACCCACACTAATCTCCTTATCAAATGTTTGCTCAGCCAGATTCTTAGTGCCCTCTTCCAAACATGATTTCTCATTTTTTGCAATATGGATAGAGAACATTCCAAATCTTGAAGTTATGGTTCTGTTTTGCTTAGCAATTTCTTTTCCAATTTATTTGTCTCTTCTCTCATTTTAGGACAAGCAGGCAGAAGAAACCAAGCTGTTCCTTCAATACCTTGCTTAGATATCTCAACTAAATATCTAATTTCATCACTCACAAGTTCTACCTGTCACAGGCCACTAGAATATAAATGTAATTTGTTCAACTTCTGTAGCACTTAATAATAAGAATCCTCTTTTATCCATTGTCCAGTAATATGTTCTCCACTTCTAAGACTTCATCAAAATTATCCTTAACATCCTATTTCTATCAATATTCTGTACATGATTATTTATGTGTTCGCTAAGAAGTTAAAGCTCTCTCTTCAGCTTTCCTCCTGTCTTTCTGAGTTCTCACCAGAATTGCCTTTAAGAGACTTTTCACCGAAACATTGGCTTTTGCTAACATGTACTTCAAAACTCTTCCAGAATTATTATTACTATTATATTAGTATTACTGTAGTCCCCTCTTATCTGTGGTTCTGCTTTTCATGGTTTCAGTTACCTGTAGTTAACTGCAGTTCAAAAATGTTAAATGAAAAATTCCAAACATAAGTCATTTATAAGTTTTAAATGAGTTTTCAGTAGTAACCTAATGCTACATCACAATTCCTATGTCGTTAACCTCACCTCATCTTGTCACATAGGCATTTTATTATCTCACGCTATCATAAGAAGACTGAATATGGTACAATATTTTTAAAGAAAGACAGACCACATTCACATAACTTTCCTTACTCTATATTGTTATAATTGTTTTATTTTATTTTTATTTTTATTAATCTTTTACTGTGCTTAATTTATAAATTAAACCTTATCATAAGTATTCAGTATAGAAAAAAACATATGTATAGCATATATGAGGTTCAGTGCTCTCCACAATTTCAGGTATCCAATGGGATTCTTGGAAAGTATCTCCCACAGATGAGGGAGGACTCCTGAATTATTCTTATTATTGCAAGATATTGGCTCACATGATTATGGAGACTGAGAAGTCCCATGATTTGCTTATGTACAAGCTGAAGACCCAGGAAAACCAGTGGTGTGGTTTGATACCCTGAAAAATCAAAGAATCAATGATGAAGAATCCAGTCCAGGTCTGAAGGCCTGAGAACTAGCAATACGAAGTGCAGGCGAAGACAGATGTCCAGCTCAGACAGTCAGGTGGAGTGAATTCAAACTTTCTCTCTCTTTTTTTCTTGTTTGTTTTATTCAGGTCCTTGATAAATTAGATGATGTTCAGTCACACTGGGGAGGGCCATCTGCTTTACTTAGTTCACCAATTCAAATGCTAATCTCTTTTCCATAAAGAGATTATTCTCACAGCCACACCCAAATAAATTTAACCAAATATCTGGGCAACTTGTGTTCCAGTCAAGTTGACACATAAAGTTAACCATCACACGTCACAGCCCTGAATGCACATCTATATCACTTGAAGAAAAATTCATTAAAAAAAATTTAATCGGCCGGGCTCAGTGGCTCAGCCTTTAATCCCAGCACTTTGAGAGGTCGAGGCAATTAGATTGCCTGAGCCCACGGGTTGGAGAACAGCCCAAGCAACTTGGCAAGACCTTATCTCTACAATAAATCAAAAATTAGCTGGGTGTGGTAGCGCGTGCCTGAAATTCCAGCTACTTGGAAGGCTGAGGTGGAAGGATCCCCGGAGCCCAGCAGGTTAATGCTTGGGTGGCCATGAGCGTGCCACTGCAATCCAGTCTGGGCATGACAGAGTGAGACTCCAACTCAAAAAATAATAATAAAAAAATTTAATCCTTACCAAACATGATTCACTTTTATATACTTTATTCTGTTTTATTTGATTGTTTTCATTCCATTTTTAATGCTAATTGTGATTCACTAAAATGATTTCACTGCCACAGTTTAATAAGGCCATATTACAAATATCTAATCTACTTCTCTTTACCTAAATTGTCTCTATGATTGTTAAAATGGCCATAAATTTTATTTGATAACATGCTAGATACTGAGGCCTTTAAGAAAGGATGTGAACAATGGGGAGAAGCCTTGGATCTTCAAAAGAGATCTCTGGGAGAACATGTTCATGTTCATTCTCATGTTCCTGTCTAAGGCCTCATTATTACATCCATATTGCTACCAATATTCTGTACATGATTATTAAAGTGCTGTCTGAGAAGATGGAGCTTTCTCTCCAGCTTTCCTCTTTTCTTTTTGAGCCATCACCAGAATTGCCTTTAAAAGTCAAAACTAGCTGAGAAGTTAGTAGGCTATCTTTTCCCCTTGTTCTTTTCTTCATAGCATCTGCTTCTAAGATATGATCAGGCTCCATTCACAGTGTCCCAGCACAGGCCTTAACATCCTGCTTTTTCTCACCTGGGTAATTAATTCAATCTTCGCCTGCTAAGAAACTGAGATTTACTGATTTAATACAACTAGAAATTTAATCAAATATTTTTGATAGTTTTTAGCCACTCAACAAATGGTTTATTATTATTTTCATGACCTGTGTTCTAGCTTCTAAATCTCATCTTGAGTAAAGAGGGTGAAGATGTCAAATATAGGAAAGGAAGGTCTTTCATGAAAGGAACTTGCAGCTAGTGAAGTGGGACCAAAGCACAAGTTCTGAAGCGAGCTTACGTCTCTACAAGCATGTCTAAGAAAAAAAGGTCACTCTCCCAGCATGTTCACTCACAACAGCCAAAGGATTTATGACAGTGGGAAATGTAGAAGGACGGATAGGCCCACAACAAATTAGCCAATGGTTGGTGAAGCAATCGGATACCCTTTATGTTCACACGTTTCAGTTCAGTGCATCCCCCATTCCGTGTGCACCGTAACCATCTAAGTAGTCTGCTTAAACCAAGATGAGTTTCCCAGTGTGCTGTGCAATCCCAGACCCTACCACCAAGTGAGGAGAGATGAGGGGAGTGAAAGAGGCAACAAGGGCCCTAGAGAAGCACCATGTGATTCAAACAAAGGTAAGGAAGAAATGTTCCAGCTGTGCATTCTCAATACTTTCCTATCGAGACAGCTGTTGCCCTTGGATCACAAGGCTGATGAACCACAACAAAGAGCCAACAGAAAATGTTGACATTGTAAGACTCTTACTTAAACATATATATATAATGTGGGGAAGAGGTGCTCCTGACACTTGTGCAGACCAGAGTTAATCACTAAAAACACACACTATTCTAATTTGCATGCCCAACCCACCACTCCTTGTATGAGGAAGACTCTTCAGTGTGGCTGACGCCTAGTTAAACTATCAATGCTTTTGATCCTACACAGTAGCCCTAGATTCAATGTCATAATATGTGATGTTACCACAACAGTATCCTAAATTTTCACAGAGTCGTGTGAATAGTGCCGTTCTGCAGTTCAGCTACCTCACAGGTCACATGGCCTCAAAGCAATGACCTTAGAACTTAACAGCCATTCATAATGTTTCCATGAAAAATATGTTCCAGGCTCCAAACAACATTCTTTCAGGCAAACTTTTAGAACACAGTCTGCTTTTAGGAACTGTCTCTACTGGTCTGTGATTCGTTTGTTTTGCACATGAAGTTTATTTCAGACTCTTTCTCTTCAGAGACATTTCCTGCTTTGGGAAGATGACTTCAAATAATAAATTGTCACCAAAAATGGACATGAAACTTCTAAAAAGCAGTAGGGAGGTGGAAAAGATGAACACGCTGAAAACAAGTCCATTTTGGGAAGGTTCTGAACATCCTGGTCGAGGGAGCTTTTCATTTTAAAGGAAAAAGTTCTCATCTGATGTGTGCTCCTTTGTTCACTTAATATAGAATTCTACAATGTGAAAATAGGAAGTCAGGTTTGTATGGTGTTTGCTTTAATGATACTAAACTGCCTGGAAATAGCAGCACATGCTATAACAAGTCTCAGATATTAAAAGGAAAGCTACAACACCGAACTTCTTTCTAAAAGTTTTATAGGAGGTCCCAGGCTTTGTGGACGTTCAAGAGCAAATCAAGGCAAATACAGGAAACTTATAGATGGTGTAATAGCTTCAGGCATCCAATTATATTAAAAAGTGGAAAGTGGCAGATTCATTCCCTCCCCTTTTACATGTAATAAATTCCAAAGTGTTGGTGTCAAACTGTGTCAATTGCACTCATTTATTAATATTTGGAATCCTGTCAATGAGCTTCCTAAACGCTATTATCCATTTATTCATTTACAGCCGTCTAATACAAACAGCACCAGCGTAGTTTTCAATCCTCTCCCTAAAACCATACATGCATTGCCTCAGGGAGACTTACATAAGCCTGCATCTGGGGAGAGGGGGGAGGAGGAAATGGCAAATTGCAGGATCTGCTGATCTTGGATATAGGTCTCTCTGCAGGAGCTTCCAAATGTGTCTTTGTTTATGTTCTGGGCTCCGGGTTGTTGTGGAGCAGGAATCTAAGGAGGAAGGAATTTGTTGCCTCAATAAAAAAAAAAAGTGTAATTAGGGTGTGGAAGAAAGGTTAGATGAAAGACAGCAAAAAACTATCTCAGTGTATTCTAAAACAAATATTTACACATTCATAAATTTAAACATCATCTTAATAAAAAAAAAATCTGGTCGTCAGTCTTGGCTATCATAGCCAATAGATCCTGATGTTTCCACACAAATTAAAAAAAAAGTATGGCAAAGATATACATGATTCAGACCCCAAAACTACTCTGCATAAACCATTCATTATAATTAATGCAGTGTTTCTTGGCTGGTATTACTAAGATCTTAATTCTCCACTCGGTGGAACTTACTGTATGTAGCAGAAAGATCGCTGGTTCTGGGGTCAGACATGCCTTGATTCCAATCCAGTCCCCGCCACTTCCTAGCCACGCCATGTGTAAATTAGTTTACCTCTCTGAGCCTCGGTTTTGTTTTCTTTAAAATGTGAGTTATCAGGAAATAGTAAATGTGGTAATTAAATCAAACAAAAAAGAGTAAAACAACTTCACATTTCTAAACTGCAGTTTCTTCTGACTCTACCCCTTTCCTCTTTAAGAGCTACATATGCGCTTTTCATAAGAAAGAACATAATTGGTAGAGTGATCATCCAGAAAGCAAATTATTATTTCACTACAGATAGTGGTAGTGCACTCAACATCGTATTGGACGTGAAAGAGTTAAATGGGAACACAACTTTGGAATCCCGGGGGCTGGGTGGGAGGGAGGAGGGTAACAGTGGATTTAATAGTGTTTCACAGGCAGAATCTGGGTGTTGTGCAAAAGCTCCAGATTGTGTTTCTTCTCAGACTCCAATCAGTCAGGAAGTGAATCTCAAAGAAGTTTATATTGCCTTGCCCTCCTTATACAGCTGCACAGTAGGAAACCCAGGACATAGACTGCTCAGAAGAAAGATGCTAGTATCTCCTGGGATAATAGGAAAAGCAAATGAGCCTCACATCATTTACCATGATACGGAAGCAAAGCCCCTTTAACAATAGTGTAGCAAAAGGGACTGAACCTATATTAAGCCTTGAATGTTTGCATACGTAAAGACCAAGAAAGTGATGCAAATAGTCATAAAAAGCTAGAATGCTTGGTAGTTCCAGTTCATGTACTATGAGATATTTTGAGAAAAAGTACACAAAAGTGTGCATCTCTTTCACATACACACACACACACACACACACACACACACACACACACACACACACAAAGATACACACCCTTGGTACCGCATGTTTGTACCTATTGGACAACACAAGAAAAGGAAGACTATATCAGAAGACCAACAGTCCTCATAGGCTGTGTCTTCTCTGAATGCTTGATGGAGAAAAATGGTTGAAGTATATCAGAATTCATCAGAGAACACACCAGAGCTGTTGTATACATTTATGCTTGTCAGCTGGGCAACAAGCACATCATTCTCTTTTATCCTTGTAACTAGTATTTATTTCTCTTAGCCAGAGGAGGGCACAGTTAGAGGAGGGTCTTGGCTTCATCTACACTGCTTACTTTTAGACTTTTTACTGTCTGGCACATAGTAGGTGCTCAAGAAATATTTGCTAAATAAATTAATGAACATTTCCAACATTTCTAAAGGAAACTCTGCCATCTTAAACAAGAAATTACAATAGAGTAGCCTAATTTGATGTGAGCATGACCTCACAGAGAATAGGGCAGCCTAACTTAGTAAATGGAGTCATTGCATATTGTGGGTTCAGTTATTTCCATTTAATCTTGTTGTGGTTTTCTGTAGTCACTAATTAAAGATTTCTTTTAGGTTTTTGTTTATTTGAGTATACAATCAGTTTCACTTCACCATCACAGTCTAGATTTTGATATCCCAAGAAACCCAAGCCCTTTTTGTTTGGTTTTCTTTTAGGACACCGTCGGAACAAGGCTTACTTCTATACGGTTTTGCTCCAGTTGACTAAGGTAAGGCACATTTTGTAGATTCATGTAGTAGCCTGGTAAGAGGTGTCTATGTGAATGAGAAAAACATTAGTTGTATATCTATACTAGGGTATAAATAACAAAGTCCCTCTCTTCTATAAATTAAAGCAAATCAATGATTTATGAATTTACCCAAGTTGACTTTTCACTAACTTATGTTTTCGATCTATTTTACTTCTAGGCAATGCATTTCAGGCCATCCTTCCCTTTTTCTTCAAAACAGTACTTTATATTTTTCTTAGAATTCACTACAAACAATTCAGCATAACAACATTGGCCACCTCCTACAAAATAACATAACACCTTAATTTTACATTTACTTACATAAAGGCCTTTATTTCACTTTTTCTAAAGTTAAACTGTTTCTTTTCCCCTTTGTCATAATCTTACAAAGAACCATGATGGTCCAGTCAAATGATTTCCTCTTACAGAAACCACATCTTTTCCCAATTATGTCATGCATGTTTAATCACTAAGTGACTGTTTTCATCAAAACTTCTATTGGGAGTTTCAGGAACTTGAGGAAGACTTACCAGTCTGCAGTCCCTGCACATTTTCTGTAGTTTTGTTTTTTTATAGAAAAAGAATTGTATTAATAATCCCCCACCGTCTTCATATTTGTAACAAAAGTGTCGCAAGTGCTAATCCCTAACATCCAAGCCATTTTTACTATTAAAATACATGCCATGATATATTTGTCAAAACCCAAATTGTGTACAGCACAAGGGTGAAAAGCCTAATGTAAACTTGGACTCTTAGTGATGATGTGTCGATGTGGATTTATCGATTGTAAGAAATGTATTCCTCTGTGGGGGATGTTGATAGTAGGGAATGTTGTGTATGCCTGGGGGCTGAGGGGATATGGGAACTTTCTGTACTTTCCACTCAATATTCCTGTGAACATAAAACTGCTATAAAACAAAACTCCGTTAAAAGCAGATACTTGCATAGAACATAAGATGAAAGCATTTTCATATTAACAAGTGCAATTCTTATTACAACATTATGAGAGCGATATTACTACTCTTATCCTCTTTTTGCTGATGAGTATACTTCAGCAGAGAAAGATTGTCAACTGACCCTGAATGTCATGACTAAAAAGTGCCAGAGCTGTCACCTAGCTACAACCTATGCACCCATCACAACCCTGCCTGAATGAGTCTTAATCACGCCAACCCAAGTCCTGGCCACACCTTCCTCTCCTTCTCCCCAAGCACAGTTCTTCAAACTATTAGCTATAGTTGTTTTCATAGAAGTATCATATACAAAGTATATACATTTTTTTAAAATCTCTGCATGTGTCACTCTGAAGGATACAATTTATAAGGAAAAATGAGAGTGTAATCATTCCTAATGGCTTTCTCAGTAAAGATGAATATAAGTAAAGATGAATACAATCCATCAAAGTGCCCCACTAATTCTGTGGCAATCTGCCTAATTCTGAAGTACTCTTCAAGTTCATATCATTGATTTGGCAGTTTACTACCTTGGTTATCCCATGGTTATTTGGGGAAGTTTTTATTTTCTTCTATTATATTTTCTGTTTTACAAATGATCTGATGATTTGTATCATTTCTGAAAAAAAAAAAAAGAGAAACATTTTTGAAAAAGTTTAGTCAAGAAAGTGACATTTAAATTGCTTAAATAATGGTAGTGACACAGACTAGAGACGTTTTCAAAGGAAATGGCTGTTTGTTCCCAAAGTTCACAACCCTTTCCTGGGAGTTCATTTTATGAAAATGATTACCAAAAAACAATAAATATATACACAGTTATGCTCTGAATATACCACCCACAAAAAAATTATTTTTTCAGATGGAGTTGCTTGGATACAAGAAGAATCTTACAGAATAAAAATGAGCTTGCAGGAATTAGTAGTACTTTCAAAACAACAGAGAAGTGACACAAGTGTGAAAGAAGTCATTGAAATCTGTCTTTGATGGAAATATTACCTAAAAGGAATATTGTACTTATCAGCTGATAGCTTTTAAAAATATTAATGAGTACTGAAATTGAGAAATGCCAACAGTATGAAATGAACAAAACTACTTCCCTAATGAGATTCACAAGGTAAGCAATTGTTTTGAGCATCTTCTAACCTTTCCTTTTTAGCATTTTCAAAAAACAGTACAAAGTGTTTAAATATAAAAGGAAAACTTGTAGGAAATTCAGAATATGATATAATTGACCATTAAAATAGAAATGCCCTCCCTAACCAAAAAAAAATGAATAGGCAAATAATAACTTGCATTCTCTATGGGTATCTTTACAAAGAAGAAGTAGTGGGATATTTACTTGAAATAACGTTAGTTTTCAATGTTGAAGTTTACAGAAGATAAATATATAGAAATAATGTGTTCATAGACAGTCCCAGGATGCACACAGTGAATGCATTGTGTTCTCTTGGGTTGCATAACTACTTTGAAAGAAGTTTTCTTTTCTGTGTCATCAAAGAAGAATTTTTGGCACTGCCAGGATACTCCACCATTTGGCCTTGCAGACTTCAAGCACGCCTGGAGATATGTGCCAATTGGTTGTTGATTTTTTTTTTTTTTTTTTGAGTTGGAGTCTCACTCTGTCACCCAGACTGGAGTGCAGTGGCTGCTCCCGGCCACCATAGCCTCGACCTGCTGGGCCCCGGTGATCCTTCCGCTTCAGCCTTCCAAGTAGCCGGAATTATAGGCATGCGCTACCACGCCCAGCTGATTTATCTGATTTATTGTAGAGATGAGGTCTCACTGCCCAGGCGGGTCTCGAACCCGCGGGCTCAGGTAATCCACTCACCCCAGCCTCCCAAAGGCGCAGGATTACAGGCTGAGCCACTGAGCCCGGCCGGTTGTTGATTTTTGAAGATCATTCTGATCTTTGCTGAGTTACCCAATTGGACTCAGAAGGGTCTGACCCACATGTCACATTCCAGCTGTTTGCTTGTTTGTTTTTAATCTCGATCTAGTTTAATGAGAATATAAGGTGAGTCACTAGCATGTATGTCAGCTGACATTTGTGTCATGGAAACCTCTAAAGAAATTGAACTTGAAATTGAAAAGTTAAGGTTGTAATTTAATGAGCCTTATATTAACTGTTTTGGTTTTTTTCCCCTACTTCCCTCATAAGCAGATTCCCTGAATCTTAAACTTAATCTGTGGTACTTGAAGAGGCTTTCTTCTAAGAAGCAGAGTTATTCAGGATGCAACCAGCATCTGAACTCCCAGTTGAATCTGTCATTATCATCACAGCACTTACTATAGGCTGGGTAGTATTCCAGTTGCTTACTTATATTAACTCATGAAAACAACCATATGAATTTGGTAGTATGCATTTTTCCATCTCTTGATTAGGAAACAGACACAAAAAGGCTAAATGACTTTCCTAAGAACATTCAGCAAGGAAGGGTCACAGGCAGGCCAAACAAGGTATCTGACAATAGAGATCCTGCTCTTTACCACCCTGCCCTTCAACATGAATTGCAAATATGAAAATGATTGAAATTATTTGTTGAATAATTTTCAACAACGGTATGGAGAAAAGAACACTTTTTTTTTTCTTAGCCTATTTGGTATTGACTAATGGCAGCAACATAGTTATCAAGCAGTTTTGGTTGAAATAATTTAATTAACTATTAATAATAGCTCCTCTGCCTTTAAATGTCACAATAGATTCCTAATATCTAGATGAACAAATATGGGTAGGAGAAAAAATTATATATTTTAGTCATCTCATCCTTTGGCCTCAATTTCAGATTCCAGAAATCCATAGCTTATTTATAAAACAATCCCAATTGTTATAGCAGCCCAAGATGGCTAGGCAAAGGTTAAATATTTCATGATTAAAAGCAACAAAACAACAAAACAAATTCATTCTTCTAAAAATAAATATACCTACCTAAGATACCATTGTACATCTTAAATAATTTATAATTAGAGAGATGTTACTCAATGTATTTTAAAGAGGCTTATAATAAGTAAAATACTTCTAAGTTCATTGTTTGAATTCAAATTTTTTGCCATATAGAAGTAGTAGAACTTTGTTGGTATTTTTTTTTTTTTAGTTGGTGTCTCACTCTGTTGCACCCAGGCTGGAGTGCAGTGGCAGACTCACGGCCACTGCAGCTTCCACCAGTGCTGGGCTCAGGCTATCCTTCCACTTCAGCCTTCCAAGTAGCTGGAACTACAGGCGCACACTACCACGCCCAGCTTATTTTTTGATTTATTGTAGAGACAAGGTCTCAGCAAGTTTCCCAAGCTGGTCACAAACCCCTGAACTTAGGCAATCCCCTCACCTTGGCCTCTCAACATGCTGAGATTACAAGCTTGAGCCCCTGAGCCTGACCAGGGATTATTAAATATTAACATAAATAAAATTATAAATTATGATCTTTGATAAGAAGAAGATACTTTGTATTCGTCAATTTGGGCTACAATAACAAAATGCTATAGACCGAATGGCTTAAACAAAAGACATTTATTTTCTCACAGTTCTGGAGGCTGAGCAGCCCAAGACCAAGGTGCAGGCAGAATCACTTCTTGATGAGGGCTCTCTTCCTAGCTTGTAGACAGATACCTTCTTGCTGTGTGCTCACATGGTCTTCAGAACTAGAGCACAGAGACAGAGACAGCTTTGGTATTTCTTTTGAAGGACATTAATCACATCATGGGGGTCCCACACTCTTGTTATCATCTGAACTTAATAATTTCCCAAGAACCCCTCCTCCAAACACCATCAAGATAAGGATAAGAACTTGAACACGCATATTTGGAAGACACACAATCAGTCCATAACACATTTCTAGGAAACCTTTCTGTGTAGCTCAGATTTATCTAATAAACCGATCATGTTATGAGACAGATCTGGTCTGAGAACTGAACAGTGACGTGGGACTTGAGATCACAAATAAACCTCACCAAGAGAGAACTGTGAAAAAATCAGAGGGAGAAAGGAGGGAAAAGAGGAAGAGAAGGAGGAAAAAAGGAACTGGAGTTTGAGGCAGAAAAAGAAACTAGGGAGGGAATGGAGCAGTGGGAGGGATGGGGTGACGAAGGGAGATGGATAGAAGAGGGAGGAAGACAGACAGCATAGTTTCACTTTGTCAGCATTAAAATCCTGAACTGGATACTCTAAAAAAAAAACTACAGGGGGTGGGGATTTTACTTGTAAATAATTTAAAAATAATAGCTGTGCTTCCTGCCACGATAGTGCACACTACAGATTCGAATGCCTTAAAGTGATTTTAAATGCCCTTTTCTAGAGAGTGAGTAAAAACATCTATTGTCCCCATGAACAAAATTCACTTTCTTGATACAACTGAATGAAGTTAGAGGCATCACTGGATTTTGCCTTCTTTGAATCTTTACTAGCCTAAATCATAGACATAAGAAAGCTTTCTCAGAGTCCAGGGATTATTAAGCTGTGGCTTGTCACCTACAACCCATTTTTACAAAATGTGAGTAAAGGCTAGTATATTGTCAGTGACCACCTGTGAAATAAAGAATTTATCAAATAAAAGACGACAAAAGTTGTCTTGTATAATTTAGGTTATAGCATATCTGCAATAATGATCTGAATATTATATAAACATTAAAGCAAGTTTGGTGACTAGGTGTATGTATGATATGTATATTTATATTTTGCATACTATTTAAAAAGAAAGATCAAAATAACTAAAAATATCCTGACTTGGTGACCGCTGAGGAGCTGATGGTTGCCTTTCACTATTAAAATTTGATAACTGCCTGTAGGAGAGGCATTGCTCAGCTTTGGGAGGGGGTAATTAGGTTTAATGGAATCAGTTGAGAAGAGGAACAGTAAGCCTATCGGGAAAAATTTCCTCCCAATGAAAACTATTAGATAATGGAATCACCTCCCAAGAGAAATACTAGGAATTCTATCACTGACGATATTTGGGACTCAGCTGGACACTACAAGACATTCCATGTCTCAAATCTTATATCCTTTTATGTCCAAAATGTTTTAGTATTTTATTTGATGAAATATTTTTAAATCCTTTTTTAAGGGACTATGTATATAAAGAGATTGTGTGTGTGTATATATGTAAATATATATATATATATATATATACACCTTTTACGTGTATGTATATATGTGTTTTATACATATATACAATCATACATATATAGTCTCTCTAAATATAGTCCACATATGTGTGTATGTATATGTGGAGAGATATAGGTAGGTAGACAGACAGACAAATAGACAAAGAGAACTTTAAGGATCAAAGTTCTTTTGTATGTTTGTTTTTAAATTTCATATTACAAATGAAAACACTAAAATCTATGATTGGTACATATTAAAGAAATATGCTAAGATAACAAACCCCTCCATCTTCCTTACTATTTTAATTTTACCTTCATGAGTCAGAAGACCAAATTTGCAGTTCTTTTTTTTTGAGTTGGAATCTCACTGTGTCACCCAGGCTGAAGTGCAGTGGCATGCTCACAGTCACCCACAGCCTCAATCAGCTGGGCTCAGGCGATCCTTCCCCCTCAGCCTTCCAAGTAGCTGGAACTACAGGTGTGCACCACCATGCCCAACTAATTTTCTTTTTTAATAGAGATGAGGTCTCGTCAAGTTGCCCAGGCTGGTCTCAAATCCCTGGGCTCAGGCAATCCTCTCACCTCGGCATCCCATCATGCTGGGATTACAGGCATGAGCCATGGCACCCAGCCTGCAGTTCTTTTCATTTAGTCCTAGTTGCTTCTGAGAATAAGCCCACTGATTAACCTCAAATTCCAATAAAAGCAACAAAAAGTTCAGATGACAAATTTAAAATGTTCAAATTCTTAATGAGAAGTTGAGTTTCAATAAGCTTTTGTTTTTTTTTTTTTTTGAGGAAAGAACAATCACTTTCAGAAAACCTATCCCCCCGTGGAATGACGCATCCATTTCCTTCTAAACATAGATCACATTATTAGTGTTGCCAAATATATCAACAACTGCCTGACTGTTGAACACCATGTTTATCTAATGGACCATAGCAGACAACGAGAACGAGCACAGTTAGAAATAGCAATCTGTAAAATATTTTCCAAACCAGTACCATTCTTTTTTCCCCCCTTTTTCCTTTTTCAATTAAGGGAAAGGGAGTTATTAAGCAAGACATACAAGAGCATTGTTTAGATATTTCTACTGAAACTATTTCTTTCTGCTGAAATGTAAAATAATTCTGGAGAATCACATTTTTATATATTCATGTAAGAACTAGGACATAGAGGAAGGAGGGCCATGAAGTAACGTTTATATTGGACACCCAATCATATCTGTCATGAATTGCTTAAAGAAAATTCCTAAGGACTCGAGATAATTCTCAACTTCTCTCTTCTACATAATAAAACAATTCAAAGCTGAGGATCAGGATGAGGCCAAGAGGGATTTTATTTAAGTACTTGTGAGAAAAATAATACAGTTATTCAAAATGTTTCACATAGTTTAATTTCAGAAATAATACATATTTGTTGCAAAGTGTTCAGGAAATATATGTAAGTCAAAAGGAGAAAAATAAATCAAATATAATCCAACAATGCAGAGATAAATGCTATGAAAATTTTTATTTATATTCTCCCAATCTGATATGTGCAGAAAACAGATATTTCAAAAAGAAAAATAGAATAATTTTATAAATGCTGCATAGTAATATTTTTCAGTACATACTCTATTGGGCATATATTTTTTATAACAGTGAAGTATTTCTCTATAACATGATATTAATTACTATTTGATACTCTATTTCATCACTGTCCCCATTTATTTTTTCAATCCCTATTGTTGTTACCAAAGCTTTGCTACTATTAACAGGCTTGTGATATGTACTCTTACAATGTACTGTTACACATGTCCATAAATATTTCCTTAGGATAACATACTAGAAGTATGTCAAAAGAAAACCAAAGCCCCAAGACTCTGTAATATAGTCCAAATGTTTAGAATAACATTTGTAATGTTTATAATAATTTTCCTTTCCACCAGCAACTATGTTTATTGTGGTTTTGACAGAGTACCTTTTTGTGTATTTGTTTGTTTTTGCTTACTTGAACCTATCGATCTGGCTTTATGATTGCTTTCATAAGGTAACGTTAAGAAAAGTGTTCGCATCCAAAATTAAATAAATACTATATAAATAAGTAAATTATATAAATAAAAAAATTTTGAAGATGAACATATATTTTCTTTAAATGGCCTTTTACATCTTTTTAAGTCATACATATGTATTATTTCTATACTTAGAATTTATGCTGACTTATTTTACAAGACAGAATATGTTGTAGCCTAATTTTCGCAATATATTTATTAAATAAACCATCTTGCCCTCACTGATTTGATGTGCTCCCTCATAAAATTATCACATGCACACTATTCTTTATTTAGTTAAACCTGTGAAATTATTATAATCACTTCTCTCACATGTCTCTAAAGGACCCGGGAGTAGCAATTATTTCACCTGTGTAGGCAGTAGTTAAAGTTGAGCAGCTTTTCATCATCTATCTCTATGTATTTTCAATTAATAAAAAACTTAAAATATTCATCTTCCCTCAAAACCTTAATCCACGAATGAGATTAGTGTAGACATCAGTAAATCTTATCAAGAAGAGTTTATGCAGCCACCACGCTCCAGGGAACAGAAAAATATACCCTTATCTAAAGAACTAGTAAGGTTTCCATTCTTCATTTTGTACTCCTTTCCTTTTGTTATATTTCATTT
The DNA here is from genome assembly GCF_000164805.1 of Carlito syrichta. Lineage (NCBI taxonomy): Eukaryota > Metazoa > Chordata > Mammalia > Primates > Tarsiidae > Carlito > Carlito syrichta. The sequence continues at coordinate 354,411 of NW_007253833.1, read as the reverse complement.
AAAGCAGTGATTCTCAAAGTGGCATCCCTAGATCAACAACATCACCTGGGAACTTGTTAGAAATAAACCACTCCAGAGGTAATGAATTAGTAACTGTAGGTGAGAAGCCTAGGCGTTTACTCTTTAACAAGCTCTCCAGATGATACTGATGCACACAAAGGTTTGACTTTAAAAGAAATTTGTCAAAAAAGAATCTGAATAGAACTCACATAAAGTATCATCATATCTGTGACATCATTCTAGAACGAACCTTCACTGGACCCTTTAATATAGACCTTTCCTCATTTATTATGTTCACATTCGTGTAGCAAACATTTTTTATGTTTCTAGATCAGAACCGGCTGCTAAGTAGGGACATTGAATAAACCAAATCCTTTGCCTTCAAAAATTTTACAATTTATATTTTTTTGTTTGACTTTTTAAAATGTAGAAACATATTGGGATAGAAAATGAAACTATTAGTTCTTTCGTCAAGCTTTTTTTTTAAACCGATATAACTAGTTAAAATAAAACCTAGTGTACTATTGCTTAGAATACATATTTTTGTTTTTAAAAATGGTTTAAAAATAGAATATATATTTCTGTTAAAAATAGACCATTTTGTGATAGCTTGTAAGATGAGATCCTACAAAAATAATACTAAAAAAAAAAATTGAATTGGAAATTAGAGTAACCCAGATAAGGAGTCAGTCATACTAAAACAATCAGAAAGAAATCCAAGCAAGGCAGAGACTATTGAAAAGGATAGATAACTGAAAAAGCAGAAACTAACAAGTTAGTTTTTAAAGATAGTAATAACAATGAAGGATAATTGAGGTATAATTGGAAAATTTCTCTCTGGAAAGGAAGAAGGACCATGTGACATGTAAAACACAGAAAAATAGCAACAATTTAGGAGATTTGGGGAGTGAATGTAACTAATAGAAGCAGGGAAAAGGATGGTCTATATATCTGAAACTCAAGAAAAAGGAAGGGATAACCACAATTTTTTTTAAAGGAGGGCAGGACTAACTGATATGTTTAGTTTGTACTAATTATGTCAAACTGTTATTCTCTCTCCTCTAAGTCTGTGCCTCTTTGAACAGTGAATGAAATGACCACTTTTTCCTAATCTCTCCTTCCCTTCAAGCTCAGCTTGGGACACTCTTCGCCTGACAAATCCCTTTCCCATCTGAACTACACATAGTTCTTCCCCGACCTCTCATTCAAACAACTTTTACAGTCATTATCAGAGATCCAGTACAATTCTAATAGTCCAGTATAAATTTATGAATGACATAGTGAGGTAAATCAACTCAGCTTACCCAAAGGGTGCCTGATAGTACAGAATAATACAGAAAGAGAATGGTCCCTAGAATATCTAGGGAGAGAATTCCAACAGGGTATTTTTCAATCTCTGAAAACAAAAAATAAAAAAATGGTCTCCACAACTCAAGTCTGCTCACACTCCCTTGTCCTCATTGTTTCTATTGAGAGAATTGTGAACTCTTCAAAGAATTGACCACAATTGTAACTATTTATGTGATTAAAATTCATTTACTCTGACTCCCCTTTCCATGTCTAACTTTGTTCACTTTTGAATGATCAGAAGAATCTAGGGTACTGTCTAGCCCATGGCAATTGCTTATAAAATATCTAAATATTTGTTGTATGAATAAATGACTATTCACATCCTTGAACGAGCAGAATAACCTTTATTTCCTGACCTTTAAAGTCTTTTTTTACTAACTGTTTTCTCTGTCTAGACTACTCTTCTCTTGAAATTCATGTCTTGTTCACACAATTCCATCAGCAGCATTTGTCAAACTATCAATAAAGGTCTTTCATCCTATTATTTTAATACAAAAAGCTATTTTCTCCCCATAGGTCTTATGTACTTTTTTCTGTTTGTTTTCTGCCCAACAGAACAAAAAAACACACTATGAAAACAAAAACTGACTATTTGGTTCATTACTATAGTTTCAGCATAATACTGTGTTTGAGTAAGTGAAGAAAAAAAAACTTCACCACTCTTGTGTTAGAATAACTGAAGGAGACTATCATGGGGTTGAGGCACACCACATCTGACAAACTAATTGTGGATATACTTAATACCCATTTTGGAAGGTTCAGAGTTAGAGCAACAAGAAGCAGAGTAGCAAAAAGACTGAGGACTGGGGAGGTGATGTGTACAAACATGAAAATGTCTGATCTTTAGCCACTGTAACCAAAGCAGGTGACATCTCAAGATTTGGGGAACTGAATAACGTGAGTTGGCTGAGTAGGAAATACTTTTTCAAGCATAAGCAAGTAACTTAATGTTAACATATATTATTTTCTGTTAAATTAATTATAAATGTTACTGTGGCCAAGAGCCCTGGCAAGAGACAGGTGATAATAGAAAAAGAGCATTGTCTAGGCCCACATAAGAGGTGAATCCAGATACTCCACTCACCAAAGTGAGTTCATCATAAGAGTTCCAATATCACCTCTTCCTGACAATTGCTAGTATGGATGTTATGAATTTTGTCTGCATTGTGATGTTTATTTTAATTTGTTATTGTCCTACGTTTTGGGCTGTGCTGTGTCTTCCCAAAATCCATATATTGAAGTCTTAACCCCCAGTACCTCAGAATGTGACTGTATTTAGAGACATGGTCTTTAACTAGGACATTAAGGTTAAATAAAATCATTGGGGTGGACCCTAGTCCAATTTGACTGGGTTCATAAAAAGAAGAGATTAAGACAAAAACACACACCGAAGAAAGACCATGTGAACATACAGAGAGAAGACAGCTGTCTACAAGCCAAAGAGAGAGTTCTCAGAAGAAATCAACTCTGTTGACACCTTGATCACAGACTTCTAGTTTCCAGAAACGTGAGAAAATAAATTTTGTTGTTTAAGCCACCCAGTCTATGGCATTTTGTTATGGTGCCCCTAGCAAAATAATACATTCTCTATTTTTAAATATTTTTATTTAAACTTACTAAGTCAGCAAAGTAACATCATATTCCATAAAGCTATATGTTGACTTTATAAATGAGAAAGAATCAACATTAGAATAGATATCAACAAACATCAACAACAATGTAAAATGGACGTGTTTAGAAGATATTCACTAGTGATATATTTGCCTAGGAGATAAAAGCTATAATCAAAACAATGGTTTTCCAAGAGATATCATATAGATTCTACTTTATGTAAATTGATGCCTGAGAGTACACCATTTACATATACTAACAAAAGAGGAGAAGATACAGCTAGCCATGGAAAATTTTTTAAAAGCACGTCTCCAAAGAAGTGACAAGCAGTAGAGATTTGGGAAGATAATTCAAAATTTGAGAAGGTAAATAAAATTGTCAAAAAGCTTTTGGTGGGGAGAAGGAGTAGGAGATCAAGAAAATGACAATGAAAAGAAACAACCCATGGAAGTGATAGAAAAATGAGACTAAAGTATAATGTGGAGACAGAACAGCAAAGAAACAGAGAGATATTGTCATCATTGATCAAGGTCAGAGTCCTATAACTTCTCAAGGGTCCATAGGAATATTTGAAGTTCTAATGTAAAATGCATTGCACCCAAACATTAAGAGAAAACTGGAGAATCAAATTTTAAAGTACATAAGGGTTTACAAATTGTAATATTATATTCTTTAGTCAACTGTATATTTTACGTATATAGTAGTTATGTATCAGTTTTATATTACCTGGGAGAAAAAGAACATCTTAACATGTTTGATGATGCATGTGATGCATCTACGAGAGCCAAGGATCTTTGAAGATCTCAAAATAGCCCAGGAAAAGTTGACCAAGCATTATAGGAGGAAAGGGAGCAGATGATAGATTCAGGATAAGCTTTATCTGAGACACAGATTCATGAGTTCTCTAGTGATTTCTATTGGTACCACCAGACAGTTGTTTCTAGAAGAAAACATTGGGAGAGGTAATAATCAGTGCTGAAAACTTAGACATCATGTAAGTATCTTACTTTTTACCGTTATAGTTGCCAAATTATAACCCAAGAAGCACATTCTTACATCAGCAATCTGTTTTTCTTTTTTTTATAAAACACATGGTTATGTCTAAATGGTGGCGGGTAAACATTAATTTAACGCACTCAGTGAAAGAAACATGCTATCAGAAGAAAAAAATCATGGACCAGTTGCTCAGTATTATGAAGAGAGAAATTGTGTATATATTTTTTTAATTTTTTTACCTTTTCATGAGATTGAATCACTACTACCTTTAGAACTGACCTAATAAAACAGATCGGGTTGCTAACATCACATGAATCCATTGCTCAATAAAACATGGCCACACTTGACCATTAAAAAATAGTGTTTCTGGGGAATGCAAATAAGCAGTTGTGTTAGTATCTTCAGAGAAACTTCTATAACACTTCAAATAGAATAAAGGTCTATTGATTAACACTTAATTAAAAAGATAAAGCAACTCAGTGTGATTTCATACTTGAAAGAAGAATTATGACAACTTAATTTAATGTCAAAATATGGAGCTTTACTTTTAATGGAATAGTATGAGAATTTTAGGGAAAACATGACAAACAATAAAAAATCAGGGTGTTTATCATATTGATAGGGTATCATAAATTTTTACAACACTCTGCCAGCATGTAAAACCTGAAAATAAATTTGACTAGAATATAAAAAAGCCTGAGTTTCAGTTCTCTGAAAAGAGAAATCAATTGTTTAAACCATAAAAATTAAAACCATATTTCAAATTTGGTTATTAAAGATTCTAAAGTCTAGAAATATATATCCTCTAATATGTATAATGTGTATAAGCACACTTCTTACGCAGTCAAACCAAGTAAATCTAGTATCCTAAGCACTACACACAATATGTGAAGATTAAGAGCTTTGCAGTTATACAGTTTAGTTATTAGACAAATAACATCTCCTTTCTTAAAACAAAACTGTCACTTAGTATAAATCTATAACTATATTTTCTGTGTGAGTATCATTGCGTTTTATCAATCTAAAAGAGATTAACCCACATGCTCTGATTCTCAGACCAGTATTTTTAGGATAAGGGAATGTGGGAAATGAGACTTCACTGCTAATGTGAGCAATATTGCCAAGAGTTATCAATGGACCAACATACTTAATTATAGTTTGAGCTGTGCATTTTTAGAAGTGAATTTTAAAAGAATACATGTAACCACTATGCACATATCAAGTCTTAAAGTCAGTTCTATTTCAACAGTTACGTAGGCTGAAACTCATCCTTTCATATATGCCTATTTCTGATATCTTGAGAGCACTGGACTGGACATGCAAAGTTGTTTTTGAATTTGGTGATTTAGAAGCTCAAGAACATGAGCTAGGCATTAAACTCTTCAGAACCATTTTCTTCATGTATAAAATAGGTATAATTGTACTTACAATACTCATCTCACAATAAGATAGAAGCATAATAAAATAATAAATAAGCCTTATGAGTAAAAACTCTGAATCAAATAACCAGATGCTCCTAAATGTTATATCATGTTGGGTAAATCATTCCATATCACTGAACCTCGGTTATGAAATAACAGAAAAAAAAATAACCGCAGCACACAAGTGTATGGCATTAACAACATGCCAGGCAGTGTTGCATGTATTTCAAGTAAATTAACCACTCAAATACACAAAATCTATGTAAAAGCTATACCTCACTGCCTAGTAGATTATCAGGCACATAGTAACCACTCTGTTGAAGAAAATCTGGATAAACACAACTGAAATATGATTTTAAATGTAAGGTTTTAGAAATCCAAAAGCAATCCCATTCACAGTAAACACACACACACACACACACACACACACACACACACACACACACACACACACATCTTGATATTCATCTAACCAGGGAGATGAAAGATGTTTGCAATGAGAACTACAAAACTCTATTAAAGAAATCAACACAAACAAATGGAAGAGCATCCCATGCTCATAGATTGGAAGACTCAATATCATCATGATGACCATTCTACCTAAAGTAAGATTCAGCACAACCCTATCAAATTATCAGCTACGTTTTTCACACACCTAAAAAAGACAATACTTAAATTTATATGGAACCATAAAAGCCTGAATAGCTAAAGCGATCCTTAGCAAAAAGAACAAAGCAGGTGGCATCACACTATCAGACTTCAAACTTTATTCAGTGCTACAGTAACCAAAACAGCATGGTACTGATACCGGTACAAAATAGACCCATAAACCAATGAAACAGGATAGAGAGCCCAGAAATAAAGCAACAGACTTTCAACCAACTCATCTTTTAAAACTTACAGAAACAAAAATTGAGGAAAAGAAATCTTATTTAGCAAATGGTGCTAGAAAAGTGGCTAAACAGATGCAGAAGAATGAAAGACTCCCCCATCACTATATACAAAAAACTAACTCAAAACAAATCAAGGACTTGAATGTGACACCCCAAATTTTAAGAATCTTAGAAGAAAACCTAGGAAACATCTTCCTAGTCATCATCTTAGGCAATGAATTTATGGCCAAGTCCTTGAAAGCAAGTGCAGCAAAAACTAAAATTGACAGATGGTACCTTACCAAGCTAAAAGGTTTTTTCACAGCAAAATAAACCATCAAGAGAATAAAGAGAACCCCTACCCCAGAATGGGAAAAAAATTATTTGCAAGATATGCATCTAACAAAATCCCTAACATCCAGGATCTATAAGGAATTAAAACAAATGGACAGGAAAAAAATAATCCCATTAAAAAATGGGCAAAGGACATGAACAGATACTTCTCAAAGGAAGACCTATAAGCAGTCAATAAACATTTTTTAAAAATACTCAAGCCGGGCTCGGCTGCTCATCCTGCGCCTTTGAGAGGCTGAGGTGAGTGGATTGCCTGAGCCCGTGGGCTCAAGACCCTCCTGGGCAGCGAGACCTCATCTCTACAATAAATCAAAAAATCAGCCAGGCGTGGTAGCGCATGCCTGTAATTCCGGCTACTCGGAAGGCTGAGGCGGAAGGATCACCAGAGCCCAGCGGGTCAAGGCTGCGGTGGCTGGGAGCGGCCACTGCACTCCAGGCTGGGCGACAAAGTGAGACTCCAACTCAAAAAAAAAAAAAAAAAATGCTCAATATCAGTAATCATCAGAGAAATGCAAATCAAAACTACAATGAGACACCATCTCACACTGGTCAGATGGTTATCATTAACAAGTCAAAAAACAAGTGTTGGCAAGGCTGTGAATACTTCTTCACTGTTGGTGGGAATGTAAGCTAGTTCAACCTATGTGGAAAGCAGTTTGAAGATACCTCAAAGAGCTAAAAATAAAGCTGCCACTTGCCCAAGCAATCTTACTCCTGCGAATATACCCAAAGGAACACAGATTGCTCTACAAAAAGACACTTGCACACTTATGTTTATTGCAGCACTATCCCCAATAACAAAAACATGGAACCAATTCAGATCTCCATTGAAGGTGAATTGGATAAAGAAAATGTGGTGCATATACACCGTGGAATATTATGCAGTCATAAAGAAGAGCAACATCATATCCTTTGCAGCAACATAGATGTACCTGAAGATCATCATTCTAAGTAAACTATTACAGAACAAAAATCTGAAAACTGCTTGTTCTCACTCATATGTGGGCATTAAACATTGTATGCACACCTCGTGATTCTAAAATAATAAATAAATAAAATGTAAAGTTTTGGATTATTTCTGCATAAGAGAAAATATCTAAATTTCCTTGATTTTACAGTAAAGGGAAAGGTGGGGGAAAAAGTAAAATTTCTATATAAGCAGAAGAAATGTAAAATGATAAGTTATATTTTTAATTTTCTTTAAAAAAATAAATTAAGAGCAAAAGCATATGAAAAAGAAATTTTTAAAAAATAGGCTACTGATAAATATGTGGAATGGTCCATGCTGTTAAAATTTGTTGTTAAACTTGGCCTAAAAAATAAAGCAAAGCTTTATATACGCTTGTAGAAGCCTTCAAATTGAAGGTGCCAATCTAATTTTTTTATTTAGTGGTGTCTGGTTGCTAATTAGTTAAAGACACTCTGGAAGAGACCAATTCACTGGAGGCCAAATCATATACTGATAACCTAGGGAGAACCATGATCCATTTTCAGGATTTAACATCAAGAGTGGCAAGAAGAAATAATTATACTGGAATAAACACACACACACACACAAATGCACAGAGATAATTTTAAAATATTTAATGGTAGTGAAGAGTAAATTATTTAACTCCAACTATGGATAAGAGCCTTTTGGTAGCTATCGCTTACTGCAGTAAATCTGCTGAAGTTTGCATTTCCTGGCTGCTGGCTCTGTTTATTTAAAGTCATTCTGAATGCTTTGCTAGAAAGGATTTCAGTGGTGCTGCCAAATTTTCACTAGATTAAAAATGTGCTCTGCTGATAATATTTTTATAAACACTACACACTGAACAAGAGCAATGTTCTTTAGATATCAATTTGCTGCTCTTCTACAGCCAATCTTTCTGCGAGGTCTTGTCAATCAACAGATTCTGTTCAATCTGGTTATTTCTGGTGAAATATACTAGAAACTTACATCAAAGCCCCTCATGGGTTAAATGCTGAATTAGGTGTCTCTAGTAAAGCCATACAGACAATTCATCAGTGTAAATGTTGGAATGTCTAAATATTTGTTAGGAAAAATGTCTATAAAGCAAAGACCTCCAACTCCAGGAAGGATAATAAATGATGTGATGTCAAATGTGACTTGTAGGAAAGTACTCAGTTTAAAAATATCTTCCCTCAACCCTAATGCTCAGGTAGAAATTGTTTTCACTATCATTAAAATAGTCATAGTTAAGGAATTCTTAGGCTTTCCTTTATTTTCTTAGAAATAAAGAACAAAAACCACAGGAGTTTCATTAAAACAAACTTAGCTCACAATAGGTTTCATGAGTGGCAAAAAGGAGTCTAAACTAATGAGTCAGCAAAAATTAATGACTGGAGGAAAAATAAGTAAATTTTCAAAAAGAAAAGCTTTGACTAAGGAGTAACAAAAAGTTGAGGATAGAAATATAACATACAATAAGAGATGGAAATACATTTCTACATGTTTGAAGGCAAGAGAAAAATCAAGTAAGGAGTTCAAACACAAGAAGCAAAAAAGAAAATCTTAGAGGGAAAGTATCAAGATAGTGTAAATGTGGAAATATCGCTACGTCCTTTCTCATCCATATCTGGACATTTTCCTATGGATTATTTAAAATTACTTTCAAGTCAAATTTCCTGTATCCCAAAAGACGCCTGAAGATTTGGCATCAGTATAGACCAAATTGCCTGAATCACAAATTGTGCTCGGAAATAAGAATAGAGTGTTTTAATATTATTTAAATTGTTTATTTTTTTAAAAAATAAAGATGAACTAATATTGTAGAGAGAAACTTTTACATTATGTTTTTAAACTAAAATAAATTTCAGACTTCCACAAGGTCATTTTATGCTTCTGCTTCAGTCTCTTATTTTCCACCCCTCTAGTTAGGGACACTCTGAGGAGAACAGAAGAATAATTATTTCAACCACTGAAAAGGGAATGAGGTTTATAACAAGTTCAAGAAAAGCTTCTTAATATTTCCCAGGTACTTAGACTTTTCTCTGGTAGCTGTTACCATCTTTTTAGTGGAACCTCATTAGGGAAGATCATCATGGCCTTTTGACTTTCAGCAGAGATAAGAAAAACAGTCATGTCTCAATTTCTTTCATATATATATTATATATATATTCATACATAGGTATATACACACATATGTGTATATAGAAGGTACTAAAAATGTATATACACTTTTAAAAAGGAAAAAACTATTAAAATTGTAATACTCGATATATATGATAACAGAAGATAACAAAACGATAACAAACGAGTCACATTTGACTTCTGCAATTACAAAAGGTGCTCAAAGTGGTTATCATCAGCATCCAGACACTTCTGATTATGGCAAACTAAAAGTAATACATAGATAACATCTCTTAAAATGTGCATATATTTTTGGCACCCTGGTATATGCACATAGAAATATATTTAGAAGACAGACAAGCCAGGCTCGGTGGCTCAGCCTGTAATCCTGCGCCTTTGGGAGGCTGAGGTGAGTGGATTGCCTGAGCCCGCGGGTTCGAGACCCGCCTGGGCAGCGAGACCTCATCTCTACAATAAATCAAAAAATCAGCCGGGCGTGGTAGCGCATGCCTGTAATTCTGGCTACTTGGAAGGCTGAGGCGGAAGGATCGCCGGAGCCCAGCAGGTAGAGGCTGCGGTGGCCGGAGGCGGCCACTGCACTCCAGTCTGGGAGACAGAGTTGAGACTCCAACTCAAAAAAAAAAAAAGAAGACAGACAAATTAATTTCATTTGTTAAATATAAAATTTGAGTTTTAACAGAGAACAAGTGCTAAAAATCAATTCAGGATGACAACATTTTAAGTCATATTTTTCTTCTAGATTTAGTTAATATATCATAAAATGTTATCTTCATTGAGCCTAAGAAGATTGAATATGGGGTACTGATAAGCAGACATGACCTAATTCCAACTCAATCTTATTTCTTTCTGTAAAGGCTAAGTACCATCTTAAAAAAAGAACTTCAACTCCATCGACAAAATTAGGTTTCAGGTGTATTTATTTGTCTGGAAGGAACCTAACACAAACCAAATGCCAAAGGAAGAAGGTGAGGGAAAGGAGATGAGAGTATGTATGAGGCTCCAAGAAGCAAGTTCATTAGTTTATGAAAAACGAAGAGGCTTAGAACATTGAGTTGGATTCCAGAATGGGGACTGAGGGTGCAGAGGTGTAGGGTACAATAGCTAATATAAGAACTCCACCCACACTGTATCATATAGGGACATGTGAGTTGTAAGACTAGGTATGAGTAAAGCTTAACAAAAGTAAAAACACTTTATGGCCCAGGCTATGCTGCAATAGAGACCCTCTGATAGAGCCCACCACAGCTGAGAGAGAGCCAATTCCCCACTTGTTAACAGAGAGACAACAGGAAGCAGGCCATAGCAGCTCTGCTTCAAGTAGTGGCCCAGGCAGAAGTAACTAGAATTCATCCTTGAATAACTTGCCAAGTGATCACAGCAGCCCTAGGGAATAGTACAGCATCAGCCTAAAGCAGTGACAAAGTGACAGCAATACCACTGGGAGCTGCTTACAAAGCAGACTAGACTTCAAGAGATCAGAGAAAGGAAGAGATCGCAATGGGTGGAGCTGGATTCCTTGCAAAACGATGGGTGATTAATAGCCAAATAGTAAAAGCCAGGTATGCATACCTATACATCATGGTATCCACAATCTAGAAAATACTCTGGGAGCACTCAGAAAAAAAAGAGGAGCTAACAGACAGGAGACATGGTGAAGATAGAATTTTTTTTAAAACCCAGGTGGCAATAGGAGAGTGGTAATGAAGAAGACTAAATACTCCAAGGTGACAGTGACATCTTGAATCAAGATTTCTGATGGAAGACTGGAAAAATTATTTATATAACAAATAATATTAAAAACAAATATAAGTGCTTATTAATTTCAGTACCACCTGCTTTTTCTGATTAGTACATGTAATACAATCTATCTCAAAACTCATCTCCTACTCTTCCAACTAAACCTGTATTTCCTTTCTTTCTCTATCTTCACTTGGTCACTTTGATTTAGGACATTACTGTCATCCTGAACCAAATCCCTTTTCTTGTCACTCATATCCAGTATTTGAACTCTCTTGATTCCACCTCAATAATGTCTCATATTTGTCCCCTTTTATCCATTGTTATTGCCCAGTTTACAGAACATGGCATTGTCACCTCTTGAGTGGCTTTCAAGTAAGTTGTTTTACTAATCATCCACAGACTTAACTAAACCCTCAAGCAGTAATCACTTATCTAGTCAACTAAAACAAAGTACTTTATCTATATTTCTTAGATGACCATTTGCTTTACATTTATGTTAATTTTTATAGACATTTTAGCACCTCTATTAGACTATAAGTGTGTGGGAAGAATCTGTAATGAATCATTTTTAATAGACTTGCACATGTTAGCTATAGAATAAATATTTGTTTGAGTTTAACAGGTGGCTTAAAAAATGAACGAATGGCATTCTTATTATATGTAAGGCTAAATATTAGGTAATGTGCTAAAAAATAATGTGTCCATTTGGGGATAGTATATCCAATATTTACACTAACTTTTATAAACTCTTCAAATAAAAATTCATTGTGTTATCTTTCTCCTACCTATAGACATCTAGGAGGGCCTATATGCATATAACCACACAAACATATTTTGCTATTCTGTTCTAACAAGGCAGAATTTAATAGCAATAGATTTAATCAAAAGACCTGATTTTTAGCTCAGCCCTGCCAATTACTAGCCATATAACCTAGCTAAGTTATTTTACCTCTCTGAGGTTTTCTTACATGATTTAATTTCTAGAATTGTTTTGTGTCTAAAATGATATGATGAGTGAAATGTCTTGTAGGTCCTAAGCAAAGTGGAAATGGATTTCCTATTTTCCTTTTATCTTTTCCATCTCTCTCTCTCTCTCTCTCTCTCTCTCTCCGTAGTTCCCTAGGCTACTGTTTTAATGAATTAGAATAAATACAGACTCACAGCCAAAAAACCTGTGTTCTAGAATTTAATAGTTGATTGGTAACTTGGGCAACGTACTTAGTGTTTACAAATCTCAGCTTCCTTTTCTATATGATGATGAAAATAAATGTAAAAGTGCTGTGAAAGCTATAAATCTTTATTAATCTATAAGGTTTTATTAGTATTTTTAAAGTAGCATGAGGTCATTATTACTGCCGTAGTTCTCCCAAATACCTTCCCTGAAGCTCATACTCTGGACCTTGAGTATAATACAAACAAGATTCTTGACAGATTGCACTCCTTTAACAAAATCTGAAACTGAGGTTTGGCATTAAATATGCAGATACGCATATAAAACAATTCAGTGAATGGAGCATATATTGGTGGGGTTAATGTATGATTTCTTCAATGCTATTCTCATTTGTCTTTGAAGTGTTCTGGGTAACTACACCTGGATATTGATGCATATATAGTGTGGGAAGTAAACAGAAATTCATATCCTGAATAACAAAAGCACCCTGAGGCTGTCTGACTGAAGAAAAACAAAATTTCCACAAATTACCCATTTTACTTCATGATTCAGAATCGTCAGTATTCCTCAGTATTCTAGAAACAGGTGGGCCTACCAGACATATGGTAATAAAGCACCAGCCTGGTTAAGCCTTACTTTCATACTTTCTCAGAATTATAATAAATGCATTCCAACTCATTGCTAGTGCTGTGAAAGAACAAAATTAAATGAAAATTAGAAAAGAACTCCCAAAGTACTTTATTATTTAGTGTACTTAATTGCATCAGTAAAACCTAGGAACTGTCAGATAGGCAAACATTCAAGAATTGGCTAGTACTTTGCTTAGCTCTGCACCATACAATTTTTGCATGTTCTGGCAAAGATTGTCAAATCATCCTAGCTGAAAGAAAATTAATTTCCACAAACTGCTATTTGCTATCGTCTTCCAAAAGTCTGTCATTACCACCTGTACACAGTAACTAATTATCTCCTGTCTGTTGTTTAAATAAATGTATTTTGTTTACAGTTGTCTGTACCACTAAGTAAAAAGTCTTTTAAAATAATTGATAATGGAAAACTTGAAGATGAAAAAAATAAATGAAAACTTGTGGAAAGTAAGTATAATTTAAAGGAAGAGCCGGGCTCGGTGGCTCAGCCTGTAATCCCACGCCTTTGGGAGGTAAAGGTGAGTGGATTGCCTGAGCCCGCAGGTTCGAGACCCGCCTGGGCAATGAGACCTCATCTCTACAATAAATCAAAAAATCAGCCGGGCGTGGCAACGCATGCCTGTAATTCCGGCTACTCGGAAGGCTGAGGCGGAAGGATCGCCGAAGCCCAGCAGGTCGAGACTGCGGTGGCCGGGAGCGGCCACTGCACTCCAGCCTGGGCAACAGAGTGAGACTCCAACTCAAAAAATAATAATAATAATAATAATAATAATAATAATAATAATAATAATTTAAAGGAAGGATGGTAGCCCAAAGAACTGTGAGAGAAAAGACATAGAAGAACAGTAAAGGAACAGATAGAAGTATTTATATATTATTCATTTAATATATGCAGCCATTTTTAAAAGGTGGAAATAGGCTTACATAAAAAATAAAATAAAACCAGGCAACCCCTTTGGGTCCCCTCCCATTGTGGGAGCTTTTCTGTCCTCTCAATAAATCCTGCTTTCTAAAATTAAAAAATTTTTTTAAAAAATCCTACCTTTTGCTATAAGTTATAACTTGTTAGGAGTTCTGTGAGAATACATGGTATATGCATCATTTTGAAAAAAAGTCCTAGGTTTACATCCAACTGTAATGAGTGGGAAAGATGACTGTGTGAAGTCACTGAAAATTTTTTTTAACACAGTCAGAACTAAATAACCTGAAAAATATAATTAAATGCCAATTAATAAAGTGAAATTCACAATTGCTACAGAAGTTTAAAGAAGATGGAGATCTGTTAATATCTAAATATTATGAACTCTAATACTTCATAGAATTCTACTTTTTCACACTGTGTGTTTTCAAGTGGGTTAAAGTAGTCAAGAGGAAAAAACATGGAAGAGAGAGAAATTGAGCTGGACTTTTAAGTTAAGCATCTTGTAAATAAGTGGTAAGATTGGTATTGACCTAATTATACTGCTTTGCTTTGAAAAAGAAGACTCAGACCAAATATTTTGCCTTTAATTTGAAAGGAAACCTAGGAATCTCAAACCTGGGAACCACACTAAATTTTTCAGGTCGGAAAAATGCAGGGATATAGAGTTAAATAAGTTTGGTTAGATTATGTTAGTGAACAGAAACTTCAGGGTTTTTTTTAAAAAACTATTCGAAATTATAGTCATAGTAGCACAAATTCTAAACCATCGTGGATAACCAGGAACATGAAGAAAAAAATCACTGCTGGCAGCTCTCTGAAAATATCCACTCACTGTGGTAATCAAATAATAATTTCCAACTTTGACCCTCCTCTTGGGTGTGAGGATGTCCAAATGACTCCTCCACACTGGAAATCAATGTTAGCTAAAATCTTCAGGATGCTTTCTTTGGATTTCAGCTCACATCAATAATCTCATTCTCAAGACCCCGTCCCTTCTCCCATCCTGCTCTCAGATTCTTTGTTCCCCTTAATTTGTGTATGTGTCTACCTTGCAAACAAGATTTTTGCAAACATTTTTATAGAATTATGTGTATAAATCTTAAATGTACAGCCTGAAAATTTTAATTAAGTGAACATCCCACTGTAATCACCACACAAATCAAGCAATAGAATATTCCCCTATCCTCAAAAGTAACCACTATTGTAATATCGATCACAATCATTTAGGTCTGGTTTTGACCTTTACATCAATGGAATCATACAGTGTGCATTTTTGTGCAGCCGATTACTTTTGTACAATATTATCCATTGAGATAAATTCATGTAGCATATTCCATTGTATAATTATACCAAAAAATTTTCATCCATTCAACTGCTAAATAGACATAGGTGCTGAGTCCAGTTTTCAGCTATTAGCAATGATATAATCATGAATATTATTTTATATGTATGTTTTGTGTACATATGGACACATTTATGTTGAAAATATATTAAAAAGTGAAAATGCTAGGTCACAGGGTATGACTATAATTAGCCTTAATAGATAATGCAAACAGTTCTCCAACATAGTTGTACCAGTTTAACACACATCATCTATTAGACTTTCAATTTCAATGTATATCTGTATTTGGTATTGTCAGGGCTTTAGTCTGTTTCAATTTTAGCCATTTCAAAGGGTAGGTATTAGATTCTCAAAATGGTTATTATTTGTATTTCTTTAATGACTATCATGTTAAAAACTTTCTTGTATGCTTGCTAGTCAACTGGGTGTCCTTTTATGTAAATTACTTTCTAAAATTTTTGCTTATTTTTAATTGAGTTGTATATTTTTTGCTATTTTGAATTTCTTAATATATTCTGTATATAAGTTGTTTGTTGGATATATGTATTACAAATAGATTCTCTGTGGTTTGCCTTTTCATATTTTTAATGTTTTTTTTAAAATAGAATTCCACTTATCAATATTTCCTTTATGGTGTTTCAGGACCTTTCTGTCCTATGTTGAAATTTTCGTGTGTCCCAAATAAATTAAGAGTTTTTCTTGTACTTTTTCTAGGAGTTCTATTGATTTAAGGTAAACAAGTAGAGCTATAACTGGTATGGGACTTATTTTATGGTATGAATTTCCCCCCATGTTGCTATGTAGTTGATACTACACCTCTTATTTAAAAGACCATCTTTTATTGCACCTATGTGTGGGCCTCTTTCTTTGATCAATGCCTCACTGTATTAACTATTTTCATTTTACAAAGCTTGATATTGGTTTACATAAGTTCTCTAGTTTTCATCTTACTCTTTCTTAAGACTAAGCTACTCTTCTCTTCCTCTTTGCATTTTAATGCAAATTTTATCATATATTTTTCAATTTCTGCAAAATTACCTCCTAATATTTTCATTGGAATTGTAGTGAACCTATAGATCAGTTTGGAGAGAGCTGTTATATTTACAATAGCAAACTATCCAATTTTTGAATATAGAATATTTCTTTATTTATTTAAGTAGTTTAATCTTGTATATGTCAGTGTAGAAATATTTCACTCCAATAAAATATATTTCTAGATATTTGGTGTGTTTGTAAAAGATGATTACAACATATTGTGAATGATATATTTTAAAATATCATTTTCAAATTGGTTATTGTTTATATATAAAAATATCATTTTCAGTTATAGTTTCAAAAAGTAAGCATTCAGTTATTCATTCATCCAATTATATATTCAATAACTATAATTTATTAATTATAACTGAAGTATGATTTATGCAAGATAAAGTGTACTAATTTAACAAATGTCTACATCCATATAAATCTCACTACAATCAAAATTTTCCATTGCTTCAAAAAGTTTCCTATCATACCTTTGAAATCAATTCTACTACCCTTTGCCTCAGACATTCATTGATCTGCTTTCTGTCAGTACAAATTATTTTTTGTTCGAGAATTCTATATAAATAAAATCATATGTAATGTACCTTTATGAGTCTGACTCCTTTTACTCAGCAAAATGTTGTTGGGCGTTTTATTGCATAAGTAGTATTTCATTATATAGATATACCGAAAGTTATTTTCAGTTCAAATGTGGATGGGTTTTTGGGCTGTTTCCATGTTTGGTAATTATAAATAAAACTACTTTTGATCTGTGAACTTTTGGTTTCAGCTCTGACATATAAACAGATTGTATGCTGTCACTCCAGCTATTATAAGAACAAGCTGGAAAAACTAAAAATAAATGACTTTCTTTGATCATTGGAGAACTGCAATCACAGGGCAAGCAGTTACCCCAAAACCTGGAGCAACAGTTACAGACAAAGAGACACAGAAGAGATCTGTTTACCTGGAACAGACACCTCCAAAGCTATATAATGGTAGGTAGACTTAAATAATAATTTTGACAAATTGCTAGAGACTTATTATGGACTACCATAAAAGTGAGAAACTACTGGGGCCTGCAGTCTTAGGGGTTTCCCGTATTTTTATAGGCTTTGCCTTCAGGAATTCTATCAGGTTCTCATCATAAAGATATGAGAAAGATTGCCTCATGGCTCTCACAGAAAGAAGAAAGAGTAATCACTGTGAGATATACTTGGAGCCTTCTCATAACAAAAGCAGACTCTCCAGGGGAAAAGACATTTCCCACGCTTTATCCTTGCTTGGGGAATGAGATTTCTCCCATCCCAGTCTCTCCCAGCTTTCTATCTTACCTACCAGGGTAAAAAGCATAGTTAATGGGGTAAGGGCTTCAGACAAATAGCCAGGGAAGTCAGCAGATGGTGTTGAGAGGAGAGATCCATTTACACTACTAGAGAAACATTTGTGAATATTACAGCACCAAAGCACAAGTACTGTAAAAGACTGAGGTTTCATCCAAAGGTAATCAAATGTTCCACCTTATCATCACATTAACAAGGCTGCAATATAATAACACTGGATCATAGCTGAAAGAGTTGTGAGACACAGACTTTCTCTGAGGGGAAGTACTTAGGAGAAAGTTCAAAGTCAACAAGAGACTGAAACAAGCACATTAGAACAATTTGAAGCCTCTGGCATCTACGACTATAGTAAATGTTAAAAGCAGCTCAATTCCTACCAGAATTAACATAAATCCTCACTCAAAAATAAATCCATACATTTTAGTTCCTATTGCCCAATACAAAATATCTGGTTTTCATCAAAACATCACAGGGCATGCCAGAGGACAAAAAAAAAAAGCACAAAACAACAGCAAAAGGCAAACTGAAGAGACAAAACAATCATTAGAACCAGACTCAAATATGACACAGATGTTGGACTTCTTAGGAAATTTAAAATAACTAGAATTAACATTTTAAGGGCTCTAATGGAACATGCAAGACTAGGTGGATAACAAAAAGCTCTAAAAAAAATCATAGAGAAATGTAGAAATCTAAAACACTGTAATAGAAATAAAGAATATCTGTAATGAGCTCATCAGTTGATTTGACATGGCTGAAGAAGAAATCAGTGAGCTTGATGGTAGGTCAAATAATCTTCCCAAATTGCAATGAAAAAAATAAAAAAGAGAGGCCAGCACAGTGGCACACCAATAATCCCAGCACTTTGAAAGTCTGAGGCAGGAGAATTTTTTGAGCCCAGGAGTTCAAGACCAGGTGTGCAACATAGCGATACCAATACACCAATACCTTGTCTAAAAAAAAAAAAAAAAAAGCAAGAAATGCAGGAAAATATCAAAAGTTGAAACTTATTCTTAACTATAATATCAGTAAAAGAAAAAAGAGAGAAAGAAGCAAAAGAAATATTTGACATAATAATGGCCAAGTACTTTCCAAAACTAATAACAGATAAAGCCCATAAATTTAGGAAGCTGAAAGAACACCAAGTAAGATTAACAAATTCCCATACCTAGAATACATTCAAATCCAAGAGAAAACCTTGAAGAAACCAGATGAATCTCTATACCTTGCCTGTAGATATGAGTATAAGAATTGCAGTGAACTTCTCGACAGAAATCATCAAAGAAAGAAGAGAGTAAGATAAAATATTTTAAGTGTTAAAAAAAATTAAAACAACAATGTAGAATTCTACATTCAGCAAAATTATCCTTCAAAAGTAAAGGAAAGATAAAGATACCCTCAGACAATGAAATCTGAAGGAATGTATCACCAGCAGATCTGCCCCGCAAGAAAATTTACACAGAAACTCTTAAAACAAAACAAAACAAGAAAATTATGTGGATTAGAAACTTGTATCTACACACACACACACAAAATCGACTTTCCATATGACCCCACAATCCCCCTACTGGGAATATACCCAGAGGAACTCAAATCAATCTATGAAAAATATACCTGCACACGCATGTTTATTGCAGCACTGTTCACAATAGCAAAAACATGGAAACAACCGTGCTGCCCATGAAAAGAGGACTGGATAAAAAGCAATGTGGTACATATACACGATGAAATATTACACAGCCACAAAGAAGTACAACATTATGAACTTCACAGCTATTTGGATGGACTTAGAATCTATAATGCTGAGTGACCTATCACAGAAACAAAGAACTGAGTATCACATGCTCTCACTCATTAGCAGACCCTGAACAATTATCTATTAGGATAATTTTAAGAAAAGGGTCGGCAGTAGTGGGAAACTGCCAGAGGGGTGGGGTGGGATTGGCAGTAGTGGGAAACTGCCAGGGAAGGGGGAGGCACACCTCATCAACAAGGGTACCTGCATAATGAACATTTGTATACCTAACCCTGAATTGTACCCCACAGCTTTAAAATTTAAAAAAGAAACATTCAATGCTACACATAAAATGTTATAAAATGGATTTGAATCCTTTCAAATTAAGGCATAGAACTATAGAACATAATACATGTCATAGATTTTAAAGATATTTACTATATTTTTTTAAAAAACGAATGTTGGAGAAGGACTAAATAAAGGTAGAATAAAATATGTTCTTTGACTGGGCGTGGTGGCTCAGTCTGTAATCCCAGCACTTTGGAAAGCCAAAGCAAGAAGACTGCCTGAGCCCAGGAGTTCAAGACCAGCCTGGGCAACTTGGTGAGACCTCATCTATACAATAAATCACAAAAATTAGCTGGGCATGATGGTGTGCATCTGTAGTTCCAGCTACTTGGAAGGCTGAGGTGGAAGGATCTCCTAAACCCAGCAGGTGGAGGGTTCAGTGGCCATGTGCCATACCACTGTACTCCTACCTGGGCAACAGAATGAGACTCTAACTCAAAAATAAATACATAAATAAATAATAAAATAAATAAACATATATATATATATCTGTGTTCTTTGCCTTTTTTATTTTAATTGATCGAAAAGATAACTAACTTGATAGTAACAGTGCATTGGTAATTATAGAATATGCATAATTAAAACAAAAGAAAACAATGTCACAAGGGTATAATTGGAAATACTATTTTGTAAGCTACTTGTGTCCCACATATGAAAAGAATAATCTTATTTAAAAGTAAATTTACATTAGTTAATAATATGTATTGCAAACTATAGCATTACCACTAAGATTTCTGGAAAGAATTATAATTGACATGCTAAGAGAGGAGATATAATTAAAATGCTCAATTAAAATCAGAAAAGATTTTTTAAAAAACCTCTGGCAAAAAATTGAAAACAGTCGCAAGTATGGTTGATTTAATCTAAATATATAATTGATCACTTTAAATGTATATAGTTTAAATATGCCAACTAAAAAAGAGACTATAAGCGAGGATTAAAAAATAAAAAGACCCATCTGTATGTTGTCTACAAGAAACCCATTTTTAAAGATAAAGAATCAGATAGGTTAAAAGTAAAGGGTTAGAGAAAGACATACTAATCTAACAATAATTAAAAGAAAGTTTTTAGACAAAGCAGATTTCAGAACAAGAAAAATTATCAGGGATAAAGGGGAACATTACATAAAGATTAAGGAGTTAATTCCAGGCAAGATATAGTAATACTAAATGTGTATACAGCTAAAAACACAGCATTAAAATATATGAGGCAAAAACTGATAGAACTGAAATGAAAAATAGACAAGGTCACTATTATATTTGGAAACGTCAACACCCTTCTGTCAGTAATTGATAGATCAAGCAGGCAGAAAATCAGTAAGAATGTAGTTGACCTGAACATCTCCATCAATCAACTTTAATATTCCCTCCAACAGCAGCAGAATACACATTCTTTTCAAGTTTACTTGGAATATTCACCAAGATAGAACACATTTAGTCCAGAAAACACATATTAACACATTTAAAGGAACAGAAGTAATACAAAGTATATGTTGTCAAACAACAATGGGATTACAGTAGAAATCAGTAATAGAAAGGTAGCAGAACAATTCCCAAGTACTAGACATTAAAAAACACATTTTCAAATAATCCACAGGTCAAAAAAGAAGTCTCAAGTAACATCACAAAATATCTTGAGCTAAATGAAAACTTATCAAAATTGTGGAATACAGTAAAATCAATACTGAGAGGAAAATGTATACCACTAAATGAATATATTAGAAAAGAAGAAGGGTCTAAAATCAATAATCTAAGCTTCCATCTTAGGAAACTAGAAGAAGAAAAATAATTTAGGCCCTAAAGCAAGCAGGAGAAAAGATATAATTAGAGCAGAAATCAATGAAATTGTAATCAGGAAAACAATAGAATAAATCAACAAAAATCAAAAGCTGCTAATTCAGAAAGATTAATAAAATGGATAAATTTCTACCTAGACTAATCAAGAAAAAAGGATAGAAAATTCATATATTACCAATATCTAAACTGAATAAATCTGTTACAAACCTTTTGTGCAAGTTTTTGCAAAGACACATATTTTCATTTCTTTTGCATATATATCTTGAAATAGAATTGCTAGATTTTATAGTAATTGCTATGTTTAATTTATAAGAAATTGGCAAAAAGTTTCCAGAGTGTTTGTATCCTTTACAATTTCAACTGTAACAAAAGAGAGTTTCATATCTTTGTCAACACTTGGTTTTGTCAGCTTTTTAAAATTTTAGTCATTACAGCGGGTGAGTAGTGGTATCAACTTGATTTTAATGTTAATTTCCCAGTTGAATACAGATGTTAATTATCTATTCATGTGCATACTGGAAAGTGTCTGTTTAAGTCTTTCACCAATTTCTTTGTAAATGAATTATTTCTCTATTATGGAATTTGAAGAGTTCTTTACTTATAATAGACACAAATCCTCATATATATACATATACACACCCGTATATCTATACATAAATTTATGTGGGAAAATTCACTTCTTATTTCTAGCAGCTTTCTTGTTGATTCTTTAAGTTTTTATAAGAACAAAGCCAGTACCAAAAAATTGTATTTTTTTTCTCACCCTGTTGCACCAGCTAGGATCTCTAGCACATAGCTGAATAAAAGCAGTCCGAATGTTCATCTTTTTTTGTTTGTTTCAGATATTAGGGAGAGAATATTCACTCTATTAGCATTAAGTATTAATTTAGCTGTAGGATTTTTGTAAATGTCATTTATTATATTCAGCAAGTTATTTTCTAATCCTAGTTTGCTGAGTGGTTTCGTTTTTCTTTTATGTTTTTAACCAAGTGGGTGTTGGAGTTCATCAAATACTTTTTTTTGTATTGAGCAGATAATCTCGAATTTTCTTATTTATTCTTTTAATATAACCTAATTTAATGTTGAATCAAATCTAAATTGTTATAGCAAACTCTGCGTGGTGATAATGATTTGTTCTTTGTTTATATTGCCGGACTTAATTTGCTAAAATTTTAAGTATATTTGCATCATATTCATAAGGAATATTGATCTGTATTTTTTTCTTCTTATAACGTGTACTTTTGGTTTTAGTACTGGATCACTCATGGTCTCATGAAATGATTTGGAGCATGGTACTCCCTCTGATTTTCTGAAAGATTTAATGGATGACTGGTATGAAATTTTTGTGAATTCACTATGAAGCTCTTTGGGCCCTGAGATTTCCTTATAGAAAGTTTTTTAATTACCAAAAAAAAAAGAAATTCTGTAGTAGATTCAAGTTTATTTGGAATTTTTTTTTTTTTTTTTGTCTTGTGGTAATTTGTGTCTTTCAAAACATTTGCCCATTTTGCTTCTTACTGTTATTTCTCAGTTGTCAGATGTATCAAGATAAATTAGTTTGTAGTAATAGCCTATTCTTGTATGTAGGATTTATATTGTGGCGTGCCTCTTTCATTCTTCATATTGGTAACTTGTCTCACTCTGACATTTGTCCCTCTATCAATCTAGCTAGAAATTAATCAATGTTATTGATTTTTTTTCAGAGACTTACCATTTGGTTTTATTAATTTTCTCTATTGTTTGTTCACTTATTTCATTCATCTGTGCTCTTTATTATTTCTCTCTCTCTCTCTCTCTCTTTTTTTTTTTTTACTTAGTTTGGATTTACTTTATTCATTTTCTGGTTTATTTCATGTGAAAACATAATTTTTTAATTTGAAGAATCTTTTTTTTTAATATGAGAGAATTTAAAGCCCAAGTTTTTCTCTAAACCTTGCATTATCTGTATCTCATATAGTTTCATATTGTATATTGACAATTATTTCAGTCAAAATGTCTTCTGACTTTCATTGTGAATCTTTTCTTTGTCCTATCAGTTATGTATTAGTGTACCATTTAATTTCTAAATATTTGATGCTTTCTAAACTTTTTGTTATTGATTTTTTAAAAATATTTTATTGGTGTCAAAAAAAAGTTTGCTATTATTTCAATTTCTCTATGTTTTGGGGGACTTATTATATGGTCCATTATCTTGGTGAATGTTCACTGTGCAATTGAAAAGGATGTGTATCCTGCTGTTGTTGGTTAAATATTCCACAAATGCCAATTAGGTCATGTTGGTTAATAGTATTGTTCATATATTCACTATCCTTATTGATTTTCTGTTTATTTGTTCTATCCACGTTGAGAAATTAGAGTTGAAATCTCCTACTCTAAAAATGAATTTGTCCATATCTTTCCTCAATTTTACCAAACAGGGTGAAGCTCTTATGAGTGCATATACATATAGGATGGATGTTTCTTTCCTAATAATATAGTCTTCTTCATCACTGCTAATATTCATACCCAAAGTTCATATTTTCTGATATTAACATATTAATAATCACTCTAATTTTCATATAATTAGTGTAGACATGATATATCTTTTCCCAGATTTTACCTTTAACCTACCTACAGCTTTATGTTTAAAGAATTGTTGGTCAGGCGCGGTGGCTCAAGCCTGTAATCCCAGCACTTTGGGAGGTTGAGGTGAGAGGATTGCCTGAGCTCAGGGGTTCAAGACCAGCCTGGGCAACTTAGTTAGACCTCATTTCTACAATAAATCAAAAAATTAGCCAAGCGAGGTAGTGCATGCCTGTAGTTCCAGCTACTTAGAAGGCTGAGGCGGAAGGATCGTCTGAGACCAGCAGGTGGAGGCTGTAGTGGCTGTGAGCATGCCACTGCACTCCAGCCTGGGTGGAGAGACTCCAACTAAAAAAAAAAGAAAGAATTGTTTCTGTGGATAGTATATAGTCGAATCTTGCTTTTTATCCACTCTATATCTGCCTTTTAATTAGAGTGTTTATCTCTTGTATTTTATATAACTAACAGTACAGTGACCATTTTTCACTGTTGTATCTATATGCGCTGATTTTGTTCCTTCTTTTCTCAAGCCCTGCCTTTTTGATTATTTTTTAATATTCCAGTTGGATTATTAGTTCACTTATGTGTATGTGTTTGCATGTTTTTTTCCTCATGCTTGATCTAAGATTTGAAATTTGCATCTTTTACTTCTCATTATTTACTTTTAAATAACATTAAAGCACTCCACTTACCATATAAGGACTCTCTTCCATTTCCCCCTCTGATTCTTTGTGCTATTTTTTGTAACTGTGCATATTTCACAAATGCCTAAATAACTTATCTTTATTTTTACTTTAAATAGTCGATCATCCTTTAAAATATTTAACCAGTGGTGGGGGGGAAAGTCTTTCATACTTTTTATTTATGGCATTTTAAAATTATATTTTCTGGATCTAAGTTTCTATCCAGTATTATTTTCATTCTTCTAAAAGAGAAGGTTTTTGTAATGCAGATTTATAGAAATGAATTCTTTTAATTTTTATTTTTCTGTGACAATATTTAAGTCCCCTTGAAATTTGAAAAACAATTTCAAATTTTTGGATATACAACTGTAGTTTTTTGGTTTTTTGTTTTTTTCCAAATGTCTTTCTACTATCTTGTAGTTACATTGTGTCTGATGAGACACGTTTGGCTATTCTCAGTTTTCTTCCCCTATAACAGGTATCTTTTACTTACTGGTTTCAAGATTTGCTCTTCATCACTATTTTTGTTTTTAAATCTATTTTATTGTCATTTTATCTCGATTATTCTGGACTTCATATGTGCACAATCACATGAAAATGACAGTTTTACATCTGACTTTACAATATTTATTTCTTTTTTTCTTGCCTTACTACATTGGGATAGGCCCTTCATTATGACACTGAGTAGCACCATAATTGTTTGCATATAGTTTCTAATTTCTTGGGAGAAAATTTGGAACAGGCACCCACCTGGTCTAAACTGTATAGCCAGAGTTAGACATGTGGTAAAGACATGGTCAACTATTTGTAAGGAACAACCATGGATATCTTTCCTCTTTTCTTCTTTCTTCTTTTAAAAGATGAGAATAATATTTTTATCACACAGTGAGTGATCCAGACACCTCAATTTATCCGTCAATTATAGTGGTCTCTATTACAATAGAAAAATTCAGAGAAATCACCTAGTCCAACATCCTCATAAAATGCTAATTTTTTTCTCCAACTTTCTTATAAATTGACATGAAAGCCTCACTTAAGTACTTCCAGGGATAAGAAAATATATTTTATTTTTTGAGTCTTTTTATTAGAACTACCTTCATTAAATAGCTCCTAAATCTGTATGTATCCTCCCTTATTCAAATATGAATTTTTTCTCAGACAGTCCTTTAACCACATATGACTTACGGCTAGGTTTCATTACATAAAAGGATCAGAGTTGGGGAAAGGAGCAGTGGTGTAAACAAAATAGAATTTTAGCTCTCCCTCAAGTAAATATCTGGGCTGAGCTGGTATGATGGTATGCTCCAAAGCTGGAACGGTGTTCCTTATTTCTTACTATCCAATCAAGATGGCCCCAGTGATGCAAATGGCAGTATCTACAACCTCAGTAGTTGGGTTGGAGTAAGACATTAAAAAAAAGGCTACCATTTCACACATGCTATCTTATAAGGAAGCATCCCAGAAATGCCACGTGACATTTCTGCTTAGATTCCACTGGCTAAAACTTATTCACCTGGCCAACACCTAACTGCAAAGAAGCTTGTGAGATGTAGCAAACCCATATTTTGTAGTACTTCCCAGCTGGCAACCATTGCTCTGGATTGCAGTGATTCATTATTTTAATAACTCATCTATTCTATCTTTTCCTCCTTCTTCTGTTTCCACTCTTTCTGCCATGGCTGACTAACCTCTCTCTCTTCTATGGATGCTGAATACTCCTGTCATCCATGGTCCTGTGATTTCTGTTTGCTGCCCTCTCTTTCTGCAGCTCTCCTGTCAATCTTTCTGCCCATGCCTCTTTTTATAGGCCTTCGAGTGAAACTCTCTAAGAAAGTGGATTTTATTCTTTTACATAATTATCAACGCATGTAGACTGCCCATAACTGGGCAGAGCTCTGGGGCTAGTTCATACCCCAGTATGCTGGCCGGCCTGGAAAGGCCTGCTTACAGTTTGGCGGTCAAATTTCTTCAGGGCATAAAAACCGCTCTCATATTCCACATGTATTACAAAGGATGTATTAAGAAGGACGTGCAGTATGGGTTTTGTTTAGTTTTCCAGACCACAGGTAATCTTCCTAATAGTTTTAGCATAGAAAATTGAAAAGAAAAAGACACTAATTTCAGCCTGTTTAAAATCACTAGCCAGATGTTGTAAAAAGAACCACTAATGAAAGGTTTCCCTGGAGATTTTAAAAGTTTCTTTATATTCAACCTAACACTCTTAAAAAGAATATCACATTTCATTGACATGCAAGGCATTTGAATGAAATTAAAAGGTTTGAAAAACACCCTTCTCTGAATTAAAGTCTAAGGGACTGGTTTTGAAGTTTACCTATTTTCCTAGGAGAACTTTTACTTCCCTCTGCCATAAACTGAGTAATTTTTCCCAATTTGACTTGATGCCACTCAACCTTGTTAATTAGGCCTATAGTTGGCTGTTCGGTTCAGGTGAAGCTGAGTCAACAGGCCCAATCTGGGTCTGGTAGGGCATCGCAAAGCAAGCAGTTAAACTAGAAGTGAATTTAAAAGGCAAAATAAATGTTCTTTATGTTCAGAAATCAAGAGAAGGGGATAAGACAAAGGAATTAAAGATTTTAGTAGGTAGGCTTCGCAAAAATCAGTTGTCAGCTGTTTCCTACGTACTAGATTCAACAAATAATTTATGAATATAATCTGGAGGAAACAAAATTTTAAAAGCAACATGTTATATATATATATATACATATATACGCATATGCTAGGTACAACCTTATCTCCACACGTAACTCAACATTTTCTTTTTCCTTTTTTTTTTTGAGACCAACTAATGTGCAGTTACAGCTTTCATTCTGAACTATTGCCTGCAAAAACTTACTTCCTGGTTATTCATAGCAAAATAATTCCTTTCCCCACCCCCATCTGATTCTGATGTGATGAGGTAACTTTGAACAGTTGTGTGCATAACTCATTTTCCTCACTGCTGGGAAAACATGAGTTGCTTGGGGGAAGGGGGTGATGTTTAAAAAAAAAAAAAGACCCAACACTCAGTCTTGCTGAAAATTCATATGTTAATGGAAATGGAAAACATTTTTTAATTTTCTTGCTTCTTGACTGCAGCGTCACTCCACAGAAAAGGGAGAGATTCACCTAAATATCACTTTAGAAGCTGCCTTTATTCATACTGGAATTTGAAGGAAAAAATGTGAGAGCACCTAGAAAGATTCAGAATATGACAAGACAGTAACGCTGAGGAAAGAGAACTTAAAGCTGAAATCAAAGAAACAGCAATTTTTATGAGAACATCTAATAGTGTGTAAAGAATTGCTTGGGTTATTTTGCAAGTTTTTTCACATATTGGGAAAAAACTTTCCTGGTTTCCATATTGTTTTCCCTGGACCCTAAAATGAGCCATAGATAAAAATGACAGTAATTAGGATATTCAGTAGGAATTACCTGAGCTGACAACTCCCACAAGGCAGGTGGCAAATGCCAGGACAAAAGTCAGAAAGTTATATTGGCCTATGTGCAGTAAATTGAGACCTTTGTGCCAGGCCTCTGCTGATCTCATCAAGAGAAAAAAAAAAATCGCTACAATAAGGCAGAAAGTCTTTTACACGTCGAAGTCCATATTTGTTTCTGCAAACACTTATCTTCCTGTCTGTGAACCATTAGCCCTCCCTATCTCTCTTGCTTCACACTCTGCTGTCATTCCTCACATGCTTGCTGATTTTACTCCAGCCTTTCTCTCCACATCCCTGAGTATTCCTCTCATCCTTTCATGTATCTCATCATCTTGGGTTTTTCATCTTCCCCATGACTTTGTGCTCTATGAATGTTTCACTGCTTACAAGTGATAGAAGAGGAAAGAGCATTTTAAGATCTATTTGGTATCTCTCATCTCCTCCACTTAAATGTCTCAAGATCTGTCCCCCTAATGTCAGGAGAGATTTTTTTTTTTTTAATGTGTGTATCAGAAGGGGCCACAGGGGAATTAGCTGTTGTTTTGTCCTCCTCTTTTTTCAAATAGCAGAAAGATATGCGTACAAGGTCATTGCCTCTAAGGGAACTACTCATCTAAACCCAATAATCAACAACACACACACAAAAAAAAACTAGCAGAATTTTCGTAGGATGGTATAGAAACACAGCTGTATTTGTTGTCAATAAATTTTAAGTTTAGAATACTTGCATTTCAAGTTGTTCAAACTTTGTTTTAGGATGTTACATGCTAATAAACATTACATAAAGTATTTACAATGATAATACAGTGGACCATTATATTAGTTTATTGTGTCATCATCATAATATATACAGGAGTCCCCCAGTTATCTATGGGGATATATTCCAAGACCCCCAGTGGATGCCTGAAACCACAGATAGTACAGAAACTGATTGTTGCCATCAGAGCACATTTCTGTTTTTGTCTTCCACATGCAAATTTAATGCCTTTTCCAACTAAGAGCTGATCCTGCACTGTGGCCAGAATTTTTGCAGTTTAAGGTGGGACAGAAAAACTAACACTAACTTCTTTTTTCTTTTCTCAGTTTCACGGATAGAAGATTCATTCTTACCACAGATTTTAGCGATCTGGGCAAAGGAATTCTTTTTTTCTTATTAAGTTGAGAATGTTCACCTTTTCACTTAAAGGAAGCATTTTATGGCTTCTCTTTGGCATGTCCGAATGGCAAACATCACTACTCTTGCACTTTGGGGTTATTATTAAGTAAAATAATTACACATTATTATAAGTAAAATATAATACATTGATAATAATAATACATTATTATAAGTAAAATAATAATACATGAACACATGAACTCCTATATCACAATAGTCAATCTGATAAGGGAGATGTCTACTAAGTGATTCACAAGTGGGTGGATGGCGTCCACAACTTCATGGGCTTATACAATTCAACGAAGATTCTGAAGGCTGTTTGTGTGTGTTGTTGTTGATTACTGGCTTTAGATGAGGAATTGTTGTCCCCCTAGAATAAGGAAGGATTAATTTCCCAGGAAAGACCCGGTGAGATAGAGGAAAATTTTATCACACTACTAGAATAGTGTGCAATTTAAAATTTAGGAACCAGGCTCGGTGGCTCAGCCTGTAATTCCAGCACTTCGGGAGGCCGAGGCGGTGGGTTCGTGAGCCCATGGGTTCGAGACCAACCCGGGCAATCTGGCAAGACCTCATCTCTACAATCAAAAATCAAAAATTAGCCAGGCACAGTAGCACATGCCTGTAGTTCTGGCTACTTGGAAAGCTGAGGTGGAAGGATTGCCTGAGCCCAGCAGGTTGACGCTGGGATGGCCGTGAGCATGCCACTGTACTCCAGCCTGGGTGACAGAGTGAGACTCTGACTCAAAAGACAAACAAAAAAAAAACTTAGACATTGTTTGTTTCTGGAACTTTCCCTTTAATATTTTCAGATCTCAGTTGATGTTGGGTGACTGAAACCACAGAAAGCAAAACTGAAGATCAGAGGGTACTAACTACTCTGTATATTTATGTTAATTGCTGTTCACCTCCTGTTTGTTTAAGAGGATTTTCCACAATCTTATCCCCCTAATAGAACCTGCTACCTAGGTAGAGCTTACTTTGCCCAGGAGCAACACAGTAATTATAGTGAGAGATGCTAAAACAAAAATTTTTAAGTTTTTCTTAACAAAACATTGCCACCACTCTGCCAATGAGTTTGTGAAGAGAAAATGGGGTCGAAAATGAGCATGCAGGGCTTCAGACCAGAGTATGGCCTCAATACTTTTATTCACACTTGCAGTATAAACATTCTCCAGCAGCCTGGTAGTCAGGATTATGCATGTGAAGAGCATGAACTAAAAGGTCGACAAATAAAGACTACCAGAGTCATGAGAAAAACAAAATCAGAGGTTTGACAATATCCCTCCTATTGAAACCATGGTTTCCAATTGTGTTTCCAAAATCACTAGTGTGCCACAAGATGTAATTAAAGATTCTGGGGTGGGGGAAGAGCGCTCCATGGTCAAAAGGTTTTGGAAACACTGCATTAAACAGATCTTACTGTAGAATTTCTTTGTGCCTTTAATACATAAGTCCATCCTGAATCACCAAAAGGATGTTAAGATGCAGTTTTTTTCCAAACTAATTGGATTATAAAACTTTGATTGCAGAAACATACTAACGTTGCCCAAAACATGAGTGTCCCAAAGAAGGGTTTGGAAAATGCTGCATTTGGGGTTTAACAGTCATTGATATCAACGTCTTTATTGAACACTATGGCTATTTATGAAAAGGATGATTTAATTGAAGGAGTAGCTACATATGTAAAAACAAATCTAACTATCACTTACCTAAAAGCATAATCAAATTAGCAAACAACAGATTTATTATCCTTCATCTGTACTCTGCAATATCCTATAAGCATCACTTAAAGTTTCTAACTATTTTAGAAATATAACAGTAATTTAGGGAGAAATTTGCCTTTATTTCTTTCCATGTGTTTGTTTTCATAACAAAATCTAATGTCAATAATTAATTCATTAATTGTAAAGCATTTGAATTTTAATATTTTTATCTCTCTCCTAATACTTACAAAATACTTTAGAGATTGCCTGAGTTCCATTTTACTAAAAGAATGAATAAGTAAAATGGTACAAAATGGAAAATGTGTTTGGTGTCTAAATGTTTATTAAAAAGCCACTCATATTATTGCCTATATCATTTTAAACTGGAGATTGAAAAGTCATCTATGAGTGACAAGGAGCTTCTTTCTCATATTAGAGGACTAGGATCACTCCTTCCTGCATTTTTCCTACTTTACTGGCCTCCAATCTGAAAACTCAGGATCTCTTTCAGATGTGGAGCTCCTTTACAAGCATTGAAATTGCTGAAGCAGCTTATTTTTGCACAATAAAGCCTACATATAACATGTGTCCTTCTATAACCCTCATGCTAATCCAAAATAAATAGAAATCATACATGAACTGAAGTCTGACCTGCTCCTTGAAGCCTAGCTCAATGGGAAAGCAGGGTTTTATGACATTTACATTTAAAAGAAAGAAAATAATTCCTTTACCTTGAAAACCACAAAAAATTTTAGAACTTTTGGAGACAATTGAGTTTTATCCAGAGTAAATTTTTTTTTCCATATCTTAATATAGGTATTAAAAACATATTTGATTTAATAATCCTGTGCTAATATCTGCAACTTTCTTTAAGGCTAAATAAACGAGGAAGCCATCTTGTTTTCCACATCACTGGCTCTCGCATGCTATAGAAGATCACCATGACAACAGGAGCTGGTTTGCCTGGTGTGAAGACAACAGTGGAGGCCTCATTTCCTAAATGCATCTTTCTACTAAAGTTGAATCACCAATTAAAAGACTCTTTTCTGTCCCTGGGGGCTTCAGAGATGCAAATGGTGTTGAAAAAGCTGGCTGGTCAGCTGCTACACCTAGTAACTCCTTCTGATTAAAAATAAAATGACTCTCATTTAATTTTTTTTTAAACTAGGTACTTCTGAGTCACCCTGCGAGGGGAGTTAATCACCAAAATCGGCATATTTGCCTGAAATTATGAACTACTGTTCTTGTGACAACTTGTGATTATTCTTTGAATTATTAAGAAAAGACTATTCTGAATGTCTTTAAGAATTTTATCACCATATTATGAGAGACACAATAATGTATGGCTAACTCTTCGTGTCACTCATATGAAAAACGTAGAAGTAATAATGAAAATTAGCATCCATTTTTAAAAAGACAATTGTGTGATGACATAAAAGTACAATTTATGTATTAATCTGAATATATTCCTATAGAATGTCTTTATAATTTAAATCAAGAAAATATAAAGTAAGAATTTTTTTAAAACCAAATTTAGAAAGGAGAATTTTCTTGACATTTAGGAGCTCAAACTATAAATGTCATTTTTAAGTTTTGATTTTAAGAAAA
Organism: Carlito syrichta; assembly: GCF_000164805.1. Lineage (NCBI taxonomy): Eukaryota > Metazoa > Chordata > Mammalia > Primates > Tarsiidae > Carlito > Carlito syrichta. Next base: position 321,491 of record NW_007253833.1, on the reverse strand, counting down.
GAACTGTATGTCTACTTCAGGGTACAAATTAAGAAACTAAATTTTTATCACAAATAGTTTTGAAAATAGCAAATTTTAAAATGTGTATCGGTACTCTTTGTACACAATAATAACTAGTGTTTGCCAATTACCTCCATAATGCATATTACTATATAAATTTATCTTTTCTGTATCAACTTAATAATATGCATATATTTATAATACATAATTTATAATACAATATGTATATGTTTCAGTTTTGATATTTTACTATCTTTATTTATGAATGCAATGCTAAAAATATCCAAGTTACCTTGCTCAATATATTTACAATTATATATTAAGAAAGGGAAGATATAAGTTCAGCAAAATTAATTTTTAAGTAAATTGCACATTTCCATTAATAGGCATAAAATAAAGACATACGTTATTAAGCAGTGCTATTTAAGAATTATGTGCACAAAATTCACAATACACACTAGCTGATTTTCTGCAATGTGTGTTTGTATATTTAACTGTTTCTTTGTATAGCTAATTAAATGTTTGTTGCAAAGTCTCATGGGAAGCTCATTTGCATGTACCTTTTCATAATGGCTAAACACATTCTCACTAAGTATTGCCTGATGAATAGATATTTCACAAATGCCTGCCATGGACACAACAACAAACTATGGACACATGTCATTATTACTGTAGTTCATCAGCACAACTCTCCATGGTTGTCTCAGCATAATTAGACTCATTTAAATATCACTCATTTGCTTATGAGTGGTAACTAGTTTAGCATTGCATTTTAATTTTTAAAGTTTAATTAAAATGAATTTTTTGTCAAGTTTTTACTTACTTAAGTTTACACAGGTATTTTGATGTGAATTCACATGGAAGTTTGATTTAGTAGAAAATGTCATTCAGAGATCAGAAAATAAATTATCACATTCAGATATCAATTGAAACAAAAAAGAACAACAAAAATATTAGTATTATATCTTCTTTACAGTTATAATGAAAATTATATGAGATAATCCATGCAGATAAAATGCCCATCAACAGTATGTTTAGAGTAAGCACTATTTCCCTTCTAGCATTTTTTCTAAAATAAAACAACTTAGAGTGACCTAGAAAGAACAGCAGATAACTTAGGAAATTAGTTATGCTAATAGACTTGCAAGATACACTGGTGTATATATGAACAAAGATTGTTTGGTTTTGGTGTGACCTTAGTTCTGTAACCATGTAACATTTAAAAAGCAGAAGTCATTATGCCTGTTTCTACTTCCTATGAGTAATTGGTGGGCTGATTCATAAGCCTTCAACACATTCAATTAAAATATTTTTGCAATCTAAATATCATTTTGCTATTACTTTCACATATTTCTAACTTCTTTAAATATCTGTCCTCATGGATGTTCTTATTATTTCTCAATTTAGCATCATCTGTAAATTTAATTGAGTGCTATTTTTGTCTTTTCTTGCAGATGATTAAAAAGTGTGGTAAATTAAATCATGCCAGAATCCTCCTGGACCCCACATTGTCTTGTCGTACAAAGCATTTTACCTCATAAAACACCAAAATTACCAATGATGTTTAAAACAATACAGGAGTAATATAGCTATTTCATTTCTGTCAATGGAAAGAACCCTAAGTGTTTCTAAGAGAATATTAAAAACTTGTAAGAGTTTATGGCAGCCATACTTTTAATATATGAATATCTTATTAAATAAACTGAACTAAGCCGGGCTCGGTGGCTCAGCCTGTAATCCCACGCCTTTGGGAGGCTGAGGTGAGTGGATTGTCTGAGCCCTCAGGTTCACCTCATCTCTACAATACATCAAAAAAAAAATCAGCCGGGCGTGGTAGCGCATGCCTGTCATTCCGGCTACTGGGAAGGCTGAGGCAGAAGGATCGTCGGAGCCCAGCAGGCGAGGCTGCGGTGGCTGGGAGCGGCCACTGCACTCCAGTCTGGGCGACAGAGTGAGACTCCAACCCAAAAAAACAAATAAATAAATAAATAAACTGAACTAAAATGACTATAGACACTTATATCAACAGTTTTATATATGTGTGTGTAAATTATTTTATATGTACATATGTGAATCAATGTATATTTCAATGCTAAATGTCAGTGCAAATTTGTTCAGTGTGGTCAAATGACTCTGCGATATAAAATGAGAAGAGAGAAATTAGGAAGGAATTTCAATTTTTTTCTGTATTATTGTTTCTTTTTTTACAGTGAGCACCCCTCATATATGTATTTTTGAATAGTTGGGTCCATTTATATATATCATAGAATGCACCTGAATGCTGTTCTGTCACCATCTCAATAGACATCTCCCAAATGTGGCACTTTGAACTGGGAACCATGAAGTCACTGAAAGAAGATCCCTTTTACAAATTCAGGCAAATTATCATTTTAAAACTTCAAATTTAGTTCATTGATTCCATCAACAAATATATCTTGATAACATATCATATGCAAGACACTTTGCTAGGCAATGTATTTGATACAGGGTGGATTCATCAGGAGGTAGTGTGGCTTCATGATTAAGGAAATACTATGGCATAAGAGTTGTTAACTGTATAGAGTGGAGCAAATTCATTGATCTCTCTGAGCATCACTTTCCTCAAGTGACAAGTGGGTGTCATAATAGTACCTATGTTATAGGCTTGTTGTGAAATTATATGACTTTTTGTAAAGGACTTAGGGCAAAACCAGGCGTTTAGTAAGAGTGTTATAAATGTAGTATTTTATTTTAATTAATTGAATGCAAAGTTCTCAAGAGATGGTCCAAGCCGTCTTAAATCATTTTGGAACAAGGAGAGTTATAAGCAAGCCAATAAACAAATAAAAATTATTGCAATAATTTTTATACATAAGTAACACGGCAGTTGAATGAATTGTAAAAAATGGTCTCTTGATATAGCTTATGTTCGAATTAAAACAGGAAACAGGCCAGGTGTGGTGGCTCAAGCCTGTAATCTCAGCACTTTGGGAGTGCAAGGCAAGAGGTTTGCCTGAGCCCGCGGGTTCGAGACCAGCCTGGGCAACATGGTGAGACCCCCCGTCTCTACAATAAATCAAAAAATTATCCAGGAGGGGTAGTGCACACCTGTAGTTCTGCTTACTTAGAGGACTGAGGCTGAAGGATCATCGGCATCCAGCGGGTCGATGCTGGGGTGGCCATGAGTGTGCCACTGCACTCCAGCCTGGGCAATAGAGTGAGACTCCAACTAAAACAAATTAAAAATAAAAGAAGAAACAAACCACATAAGTTGTATGATACAATGTGTTGCATTACAATGATTCTCTAAATAAAGCCATGTAGACACAGAGGCAAGTGAGCAGTTCTGTCTATGAAGGCAGAGAAAGTCCTAGAAAGGATATGACACTCTGTTGAAGTCTAAAATAAGAGTATAAGACACAGGCCTTGAAAATCATATTAAGGCAGGACTTTCATACATACTTGTTCTCATGTTTGTATGTTCAAGGCCTAAACTGACTAGCTTTGAAATAAAATATCCTGCACAATCTGGCCCCAAATTATCTTTTCAGTTTCATATTTTTCACTGCACCTTAACACCCACTGGAATTTCTTCTTACATCCCCACAATCCCTTTTCCAGCCGTTCTGGAGACAGACACGTCTTAGAATACAGAATTTTTCAGATTTTAAAAAGGTATCTTGGTGTACAATTTTAGATGATTTGTCAGAATTCTGGGGTAACACCGTATTAAAAACATCAATACGGCTGTAACAAAACATGAAATTATTCATCTCATGTCAGTTAGAGTGGGATTTGCCTGACAATTGAGCTCAGGTGAGATTAGGATTAACACCAAATGAGTTCAGGAAAAACTTGTAGTTTTTAAAGCTTTTTGGGTTTTGGAACTGTAAATAAGGAATTGTTCATCTCTGTCACCCAAATATGCCCTCTTCCTTCCTTGGTAAAATCTGTTTCTTTTGTTACTAATGCCCCTTCCCCTTCCAAACAATTTATCCTTAAAGCCCACATTAGACATCATCATCTTGACAAAAATAATCTATGACATCCATGTTACTCCTCTGGGTCTCATTAGTACTTTGAGAATCTTTCTCTTGTTTTGCCATTATATGCTAATTATTTGCTTAAGCGTGTGTCATTACCTCTGAACTGTACACTTCTAAGGGCAGCTATTGTATCTTACTTTTCTTAATATCCTCTGTTTATAATATAGTATCTAGCATATGGTAGATAATATTATTGATAGAATAGTTTATAACCATTGGTATAAGACAATATGTGTGGGAAGGTTTAAACTTTCCCTCTGGTGGTTAGGTAATTGAATCTGTTGAAATCAACTGACAATAAACAGATTAACAGGAGAAAAGGCATACAAATTTATGCATGGGAGCCACAAAAAATATGAGACTCGGGGAAGGAACAGATGGTTGAAGTTTAAATACCCTCTTCATAGGGGAGTAAGAAGTGAGTAAGGCAATTTTAGAAGAAGAACAAATAATTTGAGAGTAGGGGAATGAGCAGATCCAAAGAACAGACAATAGTCTGAGACAAAGTTCATCTGGACTCAGGGAAGGTGGTGACAAGCTATGGGAAGAGAGAGGCAGAGCTTCACAATGAACAAAGGTTGTCTTATTATGCAGATACGGTATTTAAGGTTAAAAAAAAAAGTTGCTTCAGAGCAGTCTTCAGAAGAATCGGCCATATATAGCCTGTCTGGGTATGGTGATAACTTTTTAATCTCCTTTCTGGTGATTAATCTTCCCTGGTTGTTTGATGAGATTCCTAGGAAGAGCATTCAAGACAACTGTATTCCTTTTGGATAATTTTCCTTGGCCAGATGAGGCAACTTCAGAGAGACGCCCTTCCCTGTGCTTTAGAAGGGAAGCGGGGGTAGGAGAAAGTTAGAGAGACCTTGATTCTGGGCTGATTTCTGAGGCCTTTCAATCTCCTTTGTTCAAAGTAGTCAGCATGCCACAATGTCATGTTTTGGAGTACTGTCTTCTGAGTCCCAACATAAGCAAAAGTCTATCATCAAGCTTTGAGTGACAGAAATCATATGAGTGGTTCAGACTCAAGGTTATAAGAGAATAGTCAGAAAAGGTTTCCCTTCTACATAAATAGATTGAGGATGGTATTTAGGAGATGGTAATTGAAGAAATATGTTTGTGCAAAGTAATCCAGGCTTAAAAAGCATACTGAGGAAGTGGTCCATATGAGATGGAGGGAATTCATATCAGAGACAAATAGGAGATAAAGCCACAGAGGAGGAACAAGCCAAACTGAAGAGAACTTAGACCTCTGTGGTAACACAGTCTGCTCTCATTCTACAGCACATCAGACAACAGTATTTTTATGCTTCTGTATTGGACAAGGGAAAAACTAGAGGAGTGAAATTGAGCAATAAATCTTTTCATGCTGATATGTTATGTTTTGGTAGGAAAACAATTTATACTGACTAATAAGCAAAACAATTTTTAGGTGGATGGTTGATGAAGGAAATCATTGCTCATTCCTGCACACTGAACCATGAAAAACAAGCACAGGTAAGTTGATTTGACTGTGAGGCAGTAAAATCAATGGGAAAAAAAGGTTAATAGTTTCCTAAAGAAAAAAGGGATAATTGATGGATGAATTTTTAAAATGCTTTTAGTACTTTATTCCAACCCAGGAGAAAGAAATATACTTGCCAATTTGGTGAAAATGAAAAGCATGGTATAGAATTCCAAATATAAGGGGAGAAGAAATATGTAATTTTAGAAAATTTGTATTGGTGACTTTGGTTATGGAATTTTTTTTTAAAAGGAAATTGTACAGTGTTTTTGGGGAGCACACTATTTATTAAAACTGATGTTATGATTTTTTCACTTTTTTCACCAAAATACATTGACTCTAATATTAATGATTTTCTACTAGATTAAATATTAGTAAAATTTTTTATTTTAAGAATATCTGACTGAGAGTAGGTCTGGACACTTCTGTAGTGTAATTTTGATAAGTTCATCATAGAAATCTCTCTCACTGCAACATCAGCCTTTGGCCTATCAAGAAGACCAAATATCGACTATGAGAGACCATTCCACTGTGTCTTGGAGAGTGTCCATTTACTGGATTTCCTAGTAAAATGAAAACCCTCTTCCAAAGGTAGACCTTTACATCTGTGTTGGCTGCTCTAGTATAGGTACCCGTTCATTCACAGCCATATGCAAAGTTCAAGATAGTAAGTAAGAGAGGGTGTAGGCACTCTATCTAGAGTTACACAAAAGATAAGAAGTAGAGTGTGCTATGCAGAGGGATGAGAGAGAGACAGATTTCACTGTTGAAACTTTGCTGTGTTCAATGACATTGTGCATATGTGAAAGTGCCTTCCTCAAATGCCGACCCCTCTTGCTTTGCAGGACCTGGCTTCACAGCAGAGTTGACCTTCAGTTAATCATAAAATAGCACAAACCGGGAGCTTGGATCTCTCAACCATGCCTGTTAATTCAGCGATACCCTGCCCGACCCTGTTGACTTCCTTGAATCGCCCCCTTTTAGAAGCCATTTCAGATTCTTAGGCAGCACGTTAAGAGAGTGTACTGTGGGGCCACTTAGCAAAAACTATATACCACATTTACCAAAAAAAAAAAAAAAATTTTTAACTGGAGCAATAATAAGCATCTATAAGGAAATATATGCATTAAATTAGTGGAAGTGGTTTTCTTTCTTAAGTAAAAGCCCACAGTGCTAAGCTTCTTACACATAATAACACCCATAGGTTAAAGATCCATTAAACTCTTAGCATGAACTTTATTATAATTTAATTACATATATTTAGTTCTTATTTAGTTCTTATTACTACAACTGGCCCAAATCCTTTCTGAAGCAAAGAGGAATAAAAATAAATAAATATTGCTTTACAAAATTTAACTGAAGGAACACTCAGAAAAATGAAATCTGTATGCTAGAGTAATAGACTGACAGACCTACTGAATCACTTTCTTATGTAACTGGTAAAAGACTTTGAAATTTTTAAGCAGAATTTTTACAATTTTAGGAGTAAATGTGTTTTTATGGCCTTCCATCTCACAAATTCAGGTTTTGTTATATTTCTTTTGTATATATCTAGCCGTGTTATGCTCACTATGTAGTCTAAATAATTCTGTAAGATTACATGGTAAAAAGCAATAAAATAGATTTTGTGAATCTCAGAAAAGAGAAATGTCTGTCTTCTCTTCTCTACTCTTCTCTTCTCATCTCTTTCTCTCCCCTTCCCCTCACATAAAGACACACACACACACACACACACACACACACACACACACACACACACCACAAAGACATATAATTCTGTTAATTAACTTACACCCTAACTGAATCCCAAAAAGAATAAATGGTGATACTTTATTCTATTAAAAATTCACAAATATGGCCACTGTCACAACAAAATAATGAATAAAAATAAATGCTAACGGGAAAACCAGTGAATGAATGTACGCAGGAAATCCTACGGGAGGATCACTGCTGTGATTGGACCAAGTCCTAGTTGATCATTTCCTAACGGCCTAAGCAGACAACATGATGGATGACAGAGCTATCATTGTCTACAAAAAGAAAGCACACCAGTTCATCAACAGAGACAAACTTTCCTATCCCTGAGTTCGAAGATGAATTTGTCAAAACCATCTTTATATAAGGGACAGCAAGCTCCATGATGTCCCCCATAGCAATTTTACAAGTAATATAGATACATTCCACATGGCTATTCCTCATGTTGCTTTGACACTGAAGCCAAGTGCACATTAGAAGTTGTAGTTCTATGAAGGCCGTGTGGCAAATGAAGTTGGAGAATGAAGAAACAAAGGAGAAGCTGGCAGAAAGAAAAGGCACAGATCTGCATGCTCCTGCAACGTGGCTTAATAAAAGCCTATGTTTAAACAATACCGAAAACGGAATAGTTAAGGCGTTCTTAAATAAGTTGCTCGAATATCAGTCTCCCCTGAGCTTCCAATGGAAGTTATTTGGTAGATCATTCAGATATACTCGGCTGTTATTCATGCTATCAGACACATAAATAACAAAGATGCTATATTACTATGACAATTGAATAAGTTATTTGTTTGCCATATTAAATATTTAAATCACATGCACATAGAGTGGCCTGTAGACATTTTTTTTTTAAAGTGGTCCATTGTGCTTTGTTTTGTGTTTCTCCAGAAAAAATGACTCTGAATCTTTAATAGATATTTGATAGACGTATCAAATTCTGCCCCATAAGGCAGTCTACACTGATATGTTTGTAGCTCATGTGGACACTTAATCACTTTCTTTACTGATGTGTTTAACTGGCTTCATAGAGATTTTAGAACATTAAAATTGTATCACAAATCTCTATAATTTTTCCAAAAGAAAGACAAGTATTGGATATGCAACCTGAAAGGATGAGTTCGTTACCTATCACTTACAAAAGAAACTGTCCTTCACAATATTAAATGAAACTGGACATTGCAAGAGCTTTTGGTTAGACTTGGATTTGAATCTTGGCTCTGACAAATATTAGGCAAGTGAGATTGGAAAAGTGCCTCAATGTTTGCTAGCTTCAGTTTCCTCATCTGTAAAATGGTGATCATGATACCTCCATCTGAGGTTGTCTGGAGGGTGAGAGGTCATGTGTTGAATACGCTGTGCCTGAAACACAGTGCACAAAATAGCCAATCAATCAATAAGCCATACTATTAAGCATTTGAATATTACCATTCCAGCTTGAGAATTAAGTTTTCCTTTCTTTACAAAAACAGAGGCTCCAGTTTTACATACTGTTTACACATACTGTTTGCTAAGGGATCTGTGGTCTCTGAATAACAAAAACTATACAAAAATAAATGCATACACAAATAAGAGGAAAAACTAAGCAGGCTAGGTCACAAACATATCTCTCACTTTGGTGAATATGTGAACCATATAAATCTTGGGTTTTATTCTGTCCACAACCTGTATAGAATCCCCCCAAAAAATTTGGGGATGTATTTGGGTAAAGAGATTTCATGAAGACTCTAGAGCAATTTATTGAAGAAAAATTTGCTAATATTTTCATGATAATTTTTGTGGAGTTAATTTTTATTTAAACTAAAACCTGGTAGATCAATTGATTCAGGGGTTGCCTCAATGGGTGAAATGGCACTGATAACAATAATTTCATAACAGACCACCACTTGACACCATTAACTCATTTTTTAGTGTAGATAGAAGGAACCTCAAAATCTGAAGGATCATCATAGAATGTTGAGGGTATCCTGGGGGAATAGCATTTTTCAATGAGGTTATCATAAAATTCTGCTGATTTTGAGGATGTGTGTTGTGTGTGTATGTTTTAATATGGATGAACAATGCCTTTATTTTTCTCTCTCTCTCATAATTATATGAATGGGTAGGGCTATAATTCTGCAAATCAACTATTACTTTCTTATTTTCCTTTTATCTTATTTATTATCTACAGAAGGGGATAGTGTTGACTCTCTGTTTATCACCCCTCATGTAAAGCCTGCACGGCATCACAGAATGAATTGGGTTTCTGAATTAGACCAACCTGCATTTTAACTCTGGCTTCCCCCACCTATAGCAAATATACATGCACACATATAACTCTTTAAGCTTTTAGTTACTTTGTGTGTAAATAGGATTGATAACAGCTATATCATTGTTTAGAGTTAACTTTGCTCTTTTAGTGGAAGTAAAAGAACTTTGTCTTCTGTACATGAATGTACCACCCTAGAGAACCTAACAGAGTACTATCCAAAATTCAAGCATGCTTCAATGCTATCTTTTTCCTTCAATGTTTAGTAGATGAGAATAGGGAAGGAATTCCAGTCAACAAGAAATGTTAAGGGTGACACATCCTTAGCACTTCAGGCAGGCATGGGATACACCAATGGCAAAGGAGGACTGGGATGTTATCTTGACAGCCACTTACCTCTAAAAACCCTGTTCTTTACTCACAAGCCAGAAGAATAACAGAACTATCAGAGGATCCTCAGAAAGGCATGGGCTGCAAGCCAGGCCAAATTCATGTCCTATGGCTCAGACTGCCTCAGAAAAGGTCCTAAATAACCCTAGCCATATAGGTCCAATGAGGCTGGCTCGAGTCAGGTTCTTCTGAGGCAGAGAGATGGGCAAGTGAGGGTGAGACAACCAGACAACCTAATAATATCTATGTTGAGGAAGTATTTGCAGGTGGAATTTTTCAACGGTGGACAGAAAGGTGGCAACCTTAGCCAAACAAGTCTTTTAAAACGATAGAGAAAATCTAATCCCAAATCAAATTGTAGAATCATAGTCAAATGCCTCAGGTAATTTTACATCTAAAGTCTACAACTTATAAATTCCTGAGAGGCTGGTTTTGTGACCAGAAAAAAATCTCATTACAAAGTGGCTTCTCCTTGGAAAAGCTTAAATCTTAGGAAGAGGGACTTGTCCCAGGGACCTCTTAACAAGATGAGAGTCAAATGAAATACCATACGAAATATGTTTAGTCCAATACACAGTGGTACCTTACTATAATTAGATCCATTTCCCCGTTCTTCCAAAAAATATATATATACTCATTGGATGTCTTCTATGTGCCAAGTATTGGTTGAACTTGAATCTGGAGCTAAGCAGTGACTGAGAAGGGCAAATCTAGATGCTCACAGAATGAAAAATCCAGCTTTGACCTGTGCACTATTTCTCCCTCAGCCAGGCACAGTGGCTCACGTCTATAATCCCAGCACTTTTGGAGGCTGAGGTGGGAGGATTGCTTGAGCTTTGGAGTTTGAGAACAGCCTGGGCAACGGAGCAAGACCTCATCTCTACAGCCGAACGTGGTAGCGCACCTATGTGACTCCAGCTACTTGGAAGGCTGAGAGGGAAGGATTGCCTGAGCTCAGCAGGTCAAGGCGGTGGGGGCCGTGAACTTACCACTGCACTCCAGCCTAGGTGACGGAGTAAGACTTTGACTCAAAAATAATACTCATCATAATAATCAATACTTTTTTAAATTTTTTAAAAATAGACTATTTCTCCCAGGCATCGTCTTGGCAATGTTAGAATTGCACAATGTTGTCAGAATAAGCACTTTACTAGGAGTTTTTTAAAAATGGGATTCAACTTCTACCATTAATTAGTTATGACTTTGGAAAAGCCATTTAATATCCCTGGTTGCCAGTCTCTAAGGAAAAAAGAACTTTGCACACATAAGTTCTAAAGCCGTCTTTTTCTCTGAGCATAGATAACTACATGGTTATCAAACATGTGTCCTTGGACACGTTCATGCCACGCTTCAACCAACCAAGCTCACAAGCCCTTTTGAAAGTGCATTTTTTACCACCCGACTCCATCATCACTCTCTCTTTATGCCTAGCAGGCTAATAATGGCAACAGCGTTCTCTGGGCCCACTTTTAGTCACGTTTCTGTGGCAAAACAGTTCGCAGATCAAAGCGACTAGTACGACTGAGAGTGCAACCATTGACAATCAGGTCTCAGGCACTCCCTCCAGCAGTGGGCAGCTGCTGAGAAGCTGTCTACACCATGATTTAACACTGTGAACTTGTTTTGAAACAGCTCTTTTTGACACCAGATGTCCAACAATGGCTATGTTCACAGGCCTTATACAGTGACCGCAATACTCTCGCATGTCATTTTGCTCCAAAATGTGCTATATCAACAGCATGTCTTGACACCATCTCCTATCTTAGGTTTCCTGAGAAAAGGAAGACACTGGAGACGCCACTGGATTGATCGGTGAGTCTCAGCCTTATCTAGATTCCCCCATGTTTCAGGGTAGTTTCGTGCACTTTGGTGATGCTGAGAACAGATTGATGCCAATAAGCCATTTGAGATAAGAACTAATTGGAAACAGAAGGTTGAAGAATGATTATGTAGGGAATGAGCAAAGGGGACAGACAAGTAATTATTCAGCCAGAATTTCTTTACACAAAAGGCAGATGGAAGAGGGAACAAAATTCCAAAGTCCATGGCAGAAGTAAGCAGCTGCACATTTCTTTTTCTGCGGAAAAGCAAACAGAGTGATTCACTGGGTTGGTAATGGGCTCAGGGATCCCCAGGGATTCACAATGTGTTGGCAGCCCACAGCATGTAGAATGACTCAGTGGTCTCTATCTACTTCCCCTCCTCATCTGACTCTAATTGTGAGGCATGGGAGAAGAGATATAAGAGAAAGACTGAGAAGCAACCGCCTCTAGTTTACACAGAAGTCATGGTGGAGGTGCACTGCAAAGAAGGCCGGAAGAACAACACATCCACATTCCACATTTGCAACAAGCCAGAGTTCAGATTTAACTGAACATTTCCATTCATAAGCATAAACTCACTATGACCAGAGATCAAGAAAAAAGTAGAATCGTGTCAAATATTCCTCATCATTATCGGAGTCATGGGGCTGCGGCTAAATAAAGCTCTATGATCTCAAAATTATGATTTGTCTTCAAAAGACAAAGACAATAATAATTAGTCATCAAGGTAGTAAACTGAGCTTCTCAACATCTCCCCCAAAGCAAAATCTATTTGCAGCAGCCTTACTCAGCAAGACTAATTTAAAGTCTTTTAACATGGTACTGTATACAAAAATACAAAAGAAAGGCAGCAGAAAAACTTCCCTCATTTTTGTCTCAAACTCGACCTATTATCCATCATCTATCTATTTATCTATCTAATATCATCATCTGTATGCATATAAATATGTGTGTATATGTATATACACATACAGAAAGAGAATCAAGAGTGATTTAAGGACAAATGCATTAAAAGAACATTCAAGGATATTCTCTCTCAAATAATAATACAGTCAAAAGAAGGTTGGGCTACCAGTTAGATGGGGACTTGAAGGACATTGCAGGCTTTACAGTGATGAGTTATGAACATGAACAAAATTATAGAGAAAAGAAAATCATGAAGAGATATAAGATCTCTTATGAGGTAGGAGCCATAATTTGGTAATAGGGATTTTTTAAAGATAAACACAGTTATTTAAAAAATGGAAATAATATATTTCAGAAAAAGAACAATAATAGATTTCAGAATAATAGATTCTTGATGAGATGAGACATGGACTTTTACAATGCCTGATTGGTTTAACATTTTGGCAAATCGATGTCGAAGTGCATCCAATTGCAACTTCTTTCCTGCCCCAACTCTCTTTTTCCTACAGGGAATAAGTGTCTACATATGTGTCTAAACTCCCTCCTTCAGGTCAACACCCAGCATTTGTCTATTGGCCTGGCTCTTCTTGACTTTTCTCTTTAGCTAAATCACACTCGAACTTATGGCCTCACAGGTCTTTACACATTAGGTAATGCAACTTGCAACTAACTATTTATTTCTGTATTGGTCTAATGTCAGTCTTCCCCACTACACTGAAAATTCCCTTTGGAGAGACTCGTCTGTTTTGTCCACCACTGTTATTTATACCTAGTGCCCTGCCAAGAGCCTGGCACAGAGTAGGTACTCAATAAAACCTTGTCTCTGAATTAGCAGACATCAATCCCAAAACCTCTCATAGACCTTGGTGAGTAGGAAAATGATCAAGAACAATAAGACTTGACCAAGAGACTGATATTTGTAAACAAAGTATTTAAATTTGAAAAAGTGAGTAAAACAGTATTTTGTTACCTCTAGCTGGCTAAAAGTTATAATAATCGTATATTTGTATTATAGAATATAATACAAATACTTCAAATATAATCCAAATACTTAGTGAATATACTACACAAGCATTTAGACTACGAGTATTAAATGAAGCATTCTCAATTTTAATAGGTGCATCAGTTAACCCTTAAAGTCCATTTTCCATACTTATGGTACTGGGGAAAATGTATAATGTGTATAAGTGTATAATAATAATATAATTGTATTACATATTATACATGCTCATAATAACCACATACCTTGGACTTATATAACAATTAACTACATGTCAGGCACTGTTCTAAAAATTGTATTTATATTAATTCACTTAATCCTCATGACACTCTACTGATGTTGGCACTATTATGATCTCTTTTTTAGAAATGAAGATACTGGGGCACAGAAAGTTAAATAACTTGCTCAAGTCATATAGCTATTAGTCAAGGTTCTCTAGACAAACAGAACCAATAGTAAATATTTATGGAGAGAAATAAAGATTTATTTTAAGGAACTGATTGTGGCACCTGGCAAGAGTGACATCTACAGGGAGGGCAGGTAGACTAAAGACCAAGACAAGAGATGATGTTGCAGATTGAGTCCAAAGACAGCCTGCTGGCAGAATTTCTTCTCCCTCAGGGGATGCCAGCCCTTCCTCTTAAGGCTTTCAACTAATTGAATTAAACCCACCCACACTACAGGAGGGTAATCTGCTTTATTCAAAGTCCACAGATTTAAATCTAATATAAAGCACAGCAACATCTCAACAGGCATTTGATCAAAACTGGGTACCTTAGTATAGCCAACTTCACTCATAAAACTAGCCATCACATACAAATTCAGTCTGTTCCAACATCCAGATATTTAACAATATACTACCTAGGCATTTGGGCTATAATGATTAAATGAAGCATTCTAAATTGTAATAGGTGCACCAATTAACCCTTAAAGTCCATTTTCTACACTTATGATAGTCAGGAAAAGGTATAATATGTGTGAGTGTATAAAATTTTGCTTCAATAATTTCCATAGAAAAATATATTCCCTCGTTTTATTGGGATAACTGTGAAACATCAAGGTGGCAAAAGAAAAACTGTAGGACTTGTGATTTAAAAATAACATACTGCTTATTATCTGTTTTGACATGAACTTTAAATGGCAGGGGAAGACCTAAGCACTTCGAAGCAATTCATGCACCAAAGCATTTCACAGCAGCAGAGTAACTAAAGTATTGGTTATGTTGTCAAAGCAGAACAGTGAACAGAAAGGACAGTCCCAAAGTTGGTGTTGTGATTCTGTTGCGCATTGGAAAGTGGTCTCTTAGTGGAGCCAACCATGAACATTGAAAATGCCCATGCGTCTTCCACTCATATTTCCACCAACTCCCCTTCAAAGCTAACAGTCCAAGTTTCACACTCCTTCCTTAAAGTAAGATTCTGCCTCTTGCACATCTGGGTTAAATAAAAAATTTGTTGCTCTGTGGTTAATACATTAGGCCATATACCCTCATACAAGCAAAAAAAGAGTTTATTATTTAAAAGCCACCATAGTGAAGAGCCAAGTCCTGTCAAAATGGAGCACAAGATTCTTTGTGCTTTACTATTCACATCCATAAAGGAGGGATAGAATTTCCAATTAGGGATGTTGACACATGGTAGAATACTGGGAGAAGCAATTTCAGAAGCTCCGTCCTCAGAGAACAGCGTTTTCTTTAAAGTGGATCCTGGCTTTGCGGGAGATGCTCACTAGAGAATTGGAGTAAATATTTGCCAAGATTTTTTTTCAAAGGCTGAAGACAACGGAAGATATTTGCTGGAAATGTTTATCTATCATTAAAATAGATACCCTGAAGCCTGGAAGTGAATTGAGTTCTCCTCTATCTCCGACCTATCCACTTTTTGGATAAATCACAGTGGTAGTGATATATTGGCAAATTCCAGAAAAATATGACTCTGCAGGTCAGTTCCTTCAGGGCAGAGCATCCAAACTGAACGATAGCTATATGATTCATCAGAGATATACATCAGTTAATCTAAAACATTCAAGTGAAAGGGTCTAAATTGAGGAATCAAAATTTTATGTACAACTAGGGGCATGATAATTGATGGCTTGGAACACCAAAAAGCAATGTTGACATTTCAAACATAGAGAGCTTGATTTTCCTGGCATGAACATGAAAAAGACAAAAAAGATATACACAGTTACACAGGAGGAAACATGTTTCAACTATGAACATGTTCCTGGAAATGACAAAAAGCGCTTCTGGGAAAATCTGGAAGATGAGAGAATTCAATAACAAAATAGGGATTTACACATAGAGATGGTGTTCAAGGAGGTAAGGACAGGCACTCTAAGACAAGAAGAGAGAAAATCACGTTTCATAGTTTTTCCCTTTACCTGGACCCTCTGCCTTCTAACAATAATGAGAAGAAAATTTGATTGTCTGCTATGTCCCCGAAAAACAGTTCCATGATAACACAATTCTGTGGAGCTAGACACCAGGAGAAATGCAGACAAATTCAAAGATGATATTATGAAAAGGATGTGATAAATATATTGGGTCATGAGAGAAGGTTTGAGAGGAAGAGGTGAATTGTGAAGGTGGTCAGTGTGAAGGGGGAAAATAAAGCAAAAGTCTCTTGCCAAGGAGCTGTGTAAACAGCAGAAGCGGAAGTGAAATGCTCTTCCAAGTTCTAAGTGAGATGCCAGGATAGAAAGAGTCACGGCCATCTGAATAGAAAGCTGGTAAGAGAGAGATGCTTTTTAGGAAGAAATATCAACCAAAAAGACTTTTACCAAGGCTCCTTGTGCATCTGGGGCATATTGACTTCATTTAGTGTGCAGGTGGCCGCATCTCAGAAGCAAGGAAGTGTCAGGAGAAAGGCAGAAAAACGCAACAGGAAGGACGATGCTAGCGGGGTCATTAACATGCGCAGTAGGTGACAGCTGAGCCCCTGTGAGTCAATAGACTCCCCCAGGTAAAATAGCAGATGAAGAAGAGCAAATGGGAAAGTTAAAAGGTAGGACAGGCACTGAAAGAAATGCTAAAGTGATAAAAATAAGAATAGGATTATACAGAGGGCTAGAAAGAGGAAGTCTTAAATTTAGTAGAAAGAGGAAGAAAAAGACTGTAAAATAAAATAGGAAATTGATGAGGAAAAGAGACCCAACACAAAATATAACACTTAGTTGATTTCACAAAACTTCTACAAACTGAAGACAATTATCTTGGTGAATCGAGTGCCAAACGTGTGAACAAGATCAAGTTTGAAGACTGTCACTTACCCCCAGCCTCTAGTACTTTTACAAAGCAAACAATGCTTCTTTCCTGGGTTATTATACTCCTGTGCTGATTAGGGCACACTCCTCTTAGTCACAAGAGGAGTAAGAACACAATTCAAGACTCACATGGTTTTGAAAGCCAGTCAGACATCTTTCTATTCTAAAAGGACCCGCACTTCTGTGATCATTAGCAAGTTCTACCTACAATTTGACATGATTGAGCACTGAAAATATCCAAAGTCATGAAAATGCTAGAGCCACAACAGAAAAGGAGTTGGAGTGAAATTGGGTTCCTTGACCTTGTCTACATTCCCTTTTTCTTCATCTTATTCCTGCTATCATCTTGATAGCTATGGGACTGTCCCTGAACATGTCCCCGTCTTCCACATTATTAGAATCTTTAAATAGACTGTATTGTGTGTTTAAACACTTCTGAGCGGACAGATACATATCTGGGTTTTTAATCTTCATTAAGAGAACTGCTTCTCAACATTATAAAATATCTTTCTCCTGGTTTTGTGACTTTTCAACATACTAATATGTTCTCTGCCTCCCTAGTTTCTAAAAATGAATGGTTTGAAAAACTGTCATTCATAAGTCAGAAACAGATTCGAGGTGGAAGCATTTTCCCTCTACCCTGTCCACTTCAATATTTTAAAAGTCCATTATTCCTCATGTTTGTAGAAAGGCACAGAGCCATATTTCAATTTCCGCTGAATGCAATCTCTCATGGCTAAAGATTTTGCAATAGTTTATGGAGGCGACAGCATGCTGGAGTTTAGCTTTTGTGGGGTGTGTGTGTGTGTGTGTGTGTGTGTGTGTGTGTGTGTGCATGTGTGGGTCTCTCCAAAAGGAAGGTGTTCTTTTCACCTCTTTGGGGTTGCAGCAAAGAATGAAAGCCTCTACAGTTTACATTCGCTTTGTCAGCCCCGTAAGCAACCATCTGTTTCAACTGTGGAGTGCGATCTGTCAGTTTTGTTTTAGGTTGGGATGCAGGGGAAGGAGCTTGTTCATTGTTGTCTTCTTAGAGAACCGCAAAGTAATTAACCATTCCAGTACTGGTTACAAAAGAGATGGCCCCTCTCAATGTTGGGCCAGATTTTTGCTTTCTCCAGTGCTGGAAATACTACAAAAAATTGAATAGCTATTCATCGTGTTTCATTGTTCCCTAAAGAGGCAACATACTCTTTGTTATAAAGGCAACCTGGATTTTCCGAAATACCATTTCATTTCAATGTCTGTGTGCCAAGGATGAAACAAAGTCTGGGAGATGTAGACAAACAATCAAAACATGACAGTGACAAACGCCCTGAGAGACCTCATTCACTAACACGTGAACAGTGAAATGGTTTTCACAGACGATGGAAGGTGTGAGTTGGGGCTGGGAAAAAAACAGGAAAAAAGAGTGGAGTAGGGGTTGTTTTTGATATGATTGGGGATGTAATGATTTCCTGATGGAGTGTATCTACAACGGACACAGGCCTAATAAGAGACCTGTGGAAAGAGATGAGGACTAAAAGGTTTTATGTTTCATTCGATTTTTCTCATTGCTCTTATCTGTTTTTCTTTCTCTCTTTCTTGTCAATCTTGAATATGACATTTTGTCTCTTTTCTCATCTGTAAAATGGGATTAGCGATCAAATTTTGAATTCACAGATGTTGAAACATACCTCTAAAATGGATATAGAGAGTAGGCTTTAAGAACTTTAGAAATAGTCACCCAATAAATAGAACAGTATGGGAAAATGAGTAATTTGATGTCTTATCTGTCACATCAAAAACTCTGAAGACTCTCATATACATATATTAATTTAATAGGGCTAGTCAAGCATCAACACTATCTTTATTTTTAACTGACTCCTTTATCTTTATCAGCAAATGAAAAAGTTTGATGAAATCGTTATGTTCGCTATCTTATCAGATAAGAAAATACTGCCAGTGATGTGAACTAGATATCTCACAACTGTAGCTATTCTAACCATGTACACAATAGCAGTGTTTGAGTAATTAGGTTCTCATCTTCTGAATATATCTTCTGACAGTTATTTCCCCATTTTTCTGACAGCTTACTAAATTTCTTGATTTGTATAATTAACACTTATTATGCTTTAAATAATAATTTATAAAGATGTTTTACTTTGCAATTAAAGCTGCTCCTTATTAATTAATGTGAGTAATTAATTCAAGTCCTGTTCTCAATATTCTTTTCATATTTTCAGTCAGATCTCAAGTCTTCCATCTTTCTTTTCTTTATACAGTATACTGAATATTTCTCCATTTTACTTTACCCTGTAGAGACTTGGTTATTCATTTTTTGGTCTGCTATGTTGTTTGTTCCCTTTAAAAAAAAGAAAAAGTAAGTAGTATTGAAGCATAACCCATACAATGGGGGACAGGATATATTTACTTCTTATTTTTTAGAAATGAGACTCTCTAAATTAGAAAAGTTATTGCTATTCAGATTTAAGGGTATCGTTTTCTTAGCTCACATATTTCACCTATGATTCGCTAAATGACTTCAAAACTTTTGGAGTATTTGAGCATTTAATTACAATCAGGATTGTGCAAATGTTTCTGGCTTCTTGTTTAGATTCAGTTTTAAATAATAGTTTCACTCCTCACAGAAAGAATGTCCTGTAATTGACCTTGATGTCTGTCTGGGTCTATGTAGCCAAGTCTGGTAGCCAAAGCATCATGAGCATATTGACTCAGCAGATAACTGTAACCTGCTGTTTACATGCAAAATGATATTGATCATGCTTATCAGGGTATAGCCTTCAAGAGAACACACTGAAAGCCCAACCAAAGAGCAAGCTGTTGGCAAAATTAGAAAGTAAATTATATATATATATATATATATATATATATATATATATATATTATTTTTTTTTTTTTTTTTTTTTTTTTTTAATTGGAGTCTTACTCTGTCACCCAGGCTGGAGTGCAGTGGCATGTTCACAGCCACCCCAGCATCAACCTGCTGGGCTCTGGCGATCCTTCCACCTCAGCCTTCCAAGTAGCCGAAACTACAGGTGCGCGCTACCATGCCTGGCTAATTTTTTATTTTTATTGTAGAGAAGAGGTCTCACCAAGTTGCCCTGACTGGTCTAAAACCCTCAGACTCAGGCTCAGGCAATCCACTCGCCTCAGCCTTCTAAAGTGCTGGGATTACAGGCTGAGCCACCAAGCCCGGCCATAGATGATGTTTTAAATTTATATATCTCTGACTTTCTCACTAGAAGTCAGCATCCTAAAAGGCAGGCTCATTGGTTTTTTTTCAAGTATGCAATTCTTTCTTTTGGCTTCACCCTCAGCCTCACTACTTCTGGTTTAATAGACCTCAAAAAGAATAGACAATTAAGAAGTGTCTAGGACACTTGCCTATAACCCATACCGTGTGTGTGTGTGTGTGTGTGTGTGTGTGTGTGTTTCTCTCTGTCTTCTTATCTCTTCTCTAGGATTCTCAAACAGAATCCCCATGCAGACTTACCCTCCCCCAGGTTTGGCATCCTCTTAAGAGGCAAAGGGAAGGGTGATAGCAGTGATCATTCACCCCATCAGCAATCAACAAGTATATTCTACACATTAACATATATGCACAAGTAAATATTTTAAAATAATGAAATAAGAAAGAAATACCTATTCTCGAAATGATTTACATTTTGTTTATTGATGGTACAAAAGATTTTGCTTTCAGAAAATGTATTATCAATGATAATGATTTTTTTTTTTTAGGGAAAGCAATTTTGAAAAAGGATTCTTCCTTTTTACAAACCTTGGTTTAATATTTATGGGGACACTAATTCAAACAGTAATAATTTTAATTTATTTTGATTCTTGATTTTAATGACTGTCATGATTGAAAAAGACATCTCTCAAAGATAAGGACGTTTACATGGAAGAAGTCCATCATTGTCTGCACTTATAAAATTATACTAATTTCTTCATCTCTAATTTTTCAGTACTAAATCTAACACTAATTTGTCAATTATAAAAATAATTTTGTTGAAATGTGGCTTGTAAATTTTTATCTTCCCTGATGTCATTTAGTTGTTCTAGAAAATAAATTAAAGATGTTGTAATTTTATACTTGTAGTAATAAACAGAGTTGAAATTCCTCAGCTAAAATATACCAACACAAGTTTGAGAACCCTTTTTCCAAAGCTCTTAAGTGTTTAGATGTGAGAATTTAAATAGGTGTCATATTTGCATTGTTTTTATCACTCCCAATTTTTCTAGCATGCATTTATAAAAATATTTCTCTATAGCTTGAATATCTTTCAGAAATCATTTCTTTCTCACTCCTTGTTAAAAATGACATGTTTACAAAAATATATGCCAGGTCACTCACCACTGACAGCAATTTTCTCATATTTAGATGATAAAGAGCTTCTGTTGGGGACAAAGTGTGAGCTGTGCCATTTTCTTGTTTCCTTTTGCCTTCCTTGTTAATATTTTCTCAGCAGAGTTTTCTTTACTTAAGAATGCATTTTATCTATTTCACCCATTACCTAAACTGGATAATAAATTAGGCAAATTATATGACTCTCATGAAAATCAGTATATTACATTTGTAAAAACAAATGAGTTTAAGAGATAAGAAGAAAACATTTCCAAATCATATAGTCATAAAAGGGCTGAATATTGAATACATAAAAAATTTACAAAATCAAACAATAAGAAAATATATGACTCAATTTACAAAAGAGAACAGCAGAAGCTTAACAAGAAAAGATATAAGAATAGCAAATAAGGACATGAAAAGATATTTAATGTCATTAGCCTTTAGGAAAATACAAGTCAAACCATTATAAGATACCTATAGATACCTATTAGAATGACTAAAATAAAAAATGCTGACAGTAACAAGTGCTGACAAGGATATAGAGCAACTAGAATGTTCATGCATTGTTTGCAGAGATGCAAAATCATACAGTCACTCTGGAAAACATTTTGATTGTTTTGGTTCTTTTTTTTTAATAAATTTAAGCATACATTGTCTGGCCCAGATAAATTAAAACGTTGTTTATGCAAATGCTTAAAGAAGTCTATTTATAATTGCCCAATAATACAAATGGACTTAAATAGATAAATAAACTAGAGTATAGACACATGTTGAAATACTACTCAGCAATAAATAGGAACAAGCTATTGATACAACAACGTGAATGAGTTTCAAAGGAATTATGATGAGTGAAAAAAGCCAATCTCCAAAGGTTAAATATTGTATAATTTCATTTTTATGGCTTTCTTGAAAAGAAAAATCTATCATTGGTTGCCAGAGGTTACAGGTAGGGGAGAGGTAACCACAAAAAGAGAGCAGATGGGAGTCATTTTTGGAGATTGAACTGTTCTGCATCCTAATTATGGTGGTGGTTATATGAATCTACACGTGTTATAATTTATACAACTGTAAACCAACAGAATAGAATAAAAGTCAAATTTGCTGTATGTAATTCTAAAATAGAATAAAAATAAAAAGCCAAGGAGGCCACAGTCCACCCATCAATATTATGATCATTTGATAGAAGGACCAACTGAGAGTACATATTAATACTTTTACATGTGAGTAAAGCAAAATTTACCTCCTTAATGTGAAAAAGTAAATAGAAATAGATGCTTCGATATGTTTTCCTGTAACTCAATAGATTGCCTAAACACACCTCTGACTTTGCAAATTCCTGCCCCAGACCTCAGTGACTCAAAGTATGATCCCTGGATTACCAATATTTTTCTGTATTCTTTGGGAACATCTTAGACCTCTGAGAATGAAGTCCAGAAATCCGGGTTTTAACAAGCTGTGATTTCTAAATTTTTAGAAATACTGCTATAGGGTGTTGGTTGAAACAGTTTCCGGGGCCCTATCCCCAGAGATTCTAATTCAGTAGATCTGCTGTGGGAATCAAAAATTTGCATTTCTAACACGTTTCCAGTTTGATGTTGATGCCACTGACCTGGGTACCACATTTTGGGAACCACTACTATAACCCTCTGCATCCATTACTGTGGCCAATACCCACGCATGGCTTTTAAAGTTTAATTAATTAATGTGAAATCAAAGTAAAATTCTAGTCTCTCACCTGCACCAGCCACCTTTCAACTGCTCTGTAGTCACATTATTTATTATGTGGTCCTTTGGGAAACAATTTACTGACCCTTGATCTAGGGAAGCATTGCTCAACAGACCTCAGTGATGATGAAATTTCTCCATGTCCATGTTAATACAGTAGCCACTAGCCACAGATGACTGTTTAAATTTTAATTTAACTTAGTTAAAGTAAGATAAGATGGAAATTTAATTCCTCGTTTATAGTAGGCACATCTCAAGTGTTTAAGAGACACACATGGCTAGTGGCTACCATGTCAGCTCAGAAAAAAAGTTTTCCATTATCACATCCATTCATCAAACAGTGTTCCTATAGACCAGGACTCAGGGAAGCCTTCCTTAAAGTTCCCTTAACAGTAAATCATACATAATAAAGACATCCAGACCTAATGGTCTCTGTCACAACTACTCAACTCTGCCTCTGTAGCTGGAAAACAGCCATAGACAATAAGTAAACAAATGGGCATGACCGTGTTCTGATAAAAACGTATTTACAAAAAACAAGCAGCTGGCCTGAAGACCATAGATTGCGGAACCCTGCTCTAGATAATTCCCACAAGTCTCCAAAATCTTTGAGATTCTGCCATCATATCACAAAATTAACACTTCATATATTAATAGAAACTGAAGTGGGAAAATGTCTAACAGCTCTTTTCCTCACTATTTTAACGATGGTTATATCAAAATACCGTTCAAATGTTGTTGTACAAAGAGGAAGTAATATTATTGATAGCAATTCAATATCAAGTGAGAAGAAAGGGTAACGGCGTGGCAAACCTAAAACAAAGATATTTTCATGCAGATGAAAATGTGTTGGAAATGCGTTGTCTTTTAGCTTCTAATAGTTGGGTATCTACTATTGAATACTTTCACTGCTGGGGCAGAGGGGGCACACCTCATCAACAAGGGTAGCCGCATAATGGACATTTGTATACTTAACCTTGAATTGTATCCCACATCTCTAAAGTAAAAATTTTTTAAAAAGAACACTTTCTTTTCTATTGTTTCACTTACTGCTTTATATAGCTCCACATACTCTTTCCATTATAATTTCATGAGTCTTCAGTTCTTTATGTATGACAAACTGATATGTGGAAATCATTCTTCTCTCATTCTTTACATAAAAACAAACAAAAAAATCTATGTTCAGGAGGAAATAGTTAATCATGTACCTAGCATTTCAGGGGAAAAAAAATTACTATGTCTCCTTCCAAGGGAAGGAAAATCTTTTTAATGTAGTTTTAATTAGTACATCTCTAAATATACATAGTCTACTAGACACTGGAAGATTATTAGATAAATATACAGTGTTGCCTTTGCTCAATGTTTAAATTAGTGGTGAAACTTAAATGTTTCTAGACTCTTAAAGGAGAAATACTTCAGCTGTTTTTCTTTACTTGATCTTCTCACAGGTCAGGAGGTTGTTCCTTTAAGTCATCTGGTTTCCAGGAGAGCACTTCAGAGAAAGAATGGGGGCCCTGGCCTAAGAGCTCCTTGCATCAATGTGGAAGAGGAGAGGTGTGAATCTGAGCACTCCTAAGAATGGTAGAGTTATTAGACAGAATTCTTTTTCAACCATTTTATTTCTACTTTGATCTGCCATAGCTATCATTTTATTTAGATATTTATTTTCAAAAAAGTTTCAAAAGAAAAGATTAGAAATGTATTGATCTAAACCGTCCCAGTCAATGAATGTCTACTTTTATCTAGTAAATATCATTCTGAAGCAAAGATTAGGGTACTGCTGTTATTTGAATGAGTCCTGCAAAGTTCATGTATTAGAAACGTAATCCCCAATGCAGCAGTGTTGAGAGGTGAGACCATTAAGAGGTGATTAGGCCATGAGGATTCTGCCCTCATGAATAGATTAATGCCATTATTGTAGGAGTGTGCTAGTTATTATCTTGGGAGTGGGTTCCTGTTAAAAGGTTGAATCTGGTCTCTTTATTTACTTGGTCTCACTCTTGTTCTCTTGAGCTCTCTTGCCATAGGATAACACAGCAAGAAGGCCTTCATCAGATGTCAGCACCTTAATCTTGGATTTTCCAGAATCCACAAATGTGAGAAATAAATTTCTTTTCTTTAAAAATTACTCAGTCTATAATATTCTGTTAGAGCAACACAAAATGAACAAAGATAGGCACCCTGCTCCAGAAAACAAATATTCTCTATCCAGGAAAAAAGATAATTTAGTTCTACTATATTTT
The DNA here is from genome assembly GCF_000164805.1 of Carlito syrichta. Classification (NCBI taxonomy): domain Eukaryota; kingdom Metazoa; phylum Chordata; class Mammalia; order Primates; family Tarsiidae; genus Carlito; species Carlito syrichta. The sequence goes on along the minus strand of NW_007253833.1, from coordinate 296,266 downwards.
CCAAAAAGTTACTAAAATACCTGCAATATTTGGGGGTTTTTTATTTGTTTTTTGGGGTTTTTTTGAGTTGGAGTCTCACTCTGTTGCCCAGAATTACAGGCGCGCACTACCACGCCCGGCTAATTTTTTTGATTTATTGTAGCGGTGAGGTCTCGCCAAGTTGTCTTGAACCCGTGGGCTCAGGCAATCTACTCACCTCAGTCTCCCAAAGCGCAGGATTACAGGCTGAGCCACCGAGCCTGGTTTGTTTGTTTGTTTGTTTGTTCTGAGTTGGCATCTCACTCTGTGGCCCAGACTGGAGGGCAGTGGCTGCTCCCGGCCACCGCAGCCTCCACCTGCTGGGTTCCAGCGATCCTTCCGCCTCAGCCTTCCAAGTCGCTAGAACTACAGGCGCGCGCTACCATGCCTGGCTAATTTTTTGATTTATTGTAGAGATGAGGTCTCGCCAAGTTGCCCAGGTAGGTCTCGAACCTGTGGGCTCAGGCAATCCACTCACCTCAGCCTCCCAAAGCGCAGGATTACAGGCTGAGCCACCGAGCCCGGCCTGGTTGCTTTTTTACGTGGGGAGTTTTGTTCTTGCTGTGGGCATGGGGGCAGGGTTACTTCCTTGTTCTCTTTTTAGAGTTGTTCCCAACTCTGTGGCTCTTGCTATAGTCCAAATCCCCAAAACTGGCAAAAGAACAAGGATTGAAGGGAAAGTGCTAGACTACAGCTTGGCAAATGAAAGGTGAGTAGCAAAGGATGGGACAGTCACAGATAATTGTACTAAAGTCAGGGCAGGAATTGGGATTATGAGTTTTGGGTTTGGTTTGGTTTTCACCTACTCAGGGAAAAAAAAAATTTTTTTTAATTTTTTATTATAATATGTGGGGGACAATTCAGGGTTAGGTATACAAATGTTCATTATGCAGGTACCCTTGTTGATAAGGTGTGCCACCTCCTCTGGCAGTTTCCCACTACTGCCAATCCCTTTCTTGTTGTATTACAATAGTTGTTCAAGGTCTGTTTATGAGTGAGAACATGTGATACTCAGTTCTTTGTTTCTGTGATAGATCACTCAGTATTATAGCCTCTAAGTTCATCCAAGTTGCTGTGAAGTTCATAATTTTGTCCTTCTTTATGACTGCATAATATTCCATTGTGTATGTGCACCACATTTTTTTATCCAGTCCTCCTTCAATGGACAGCACGGTTGGTTTCCATGTTTTTGCTCTTATAAATAATGCTACAATAAACAAGCATGTGCAGGTATTTTTTTTACAGAATGATTTGAGTTCCTCCAGGTATATTCCCAGTAGGGGGATGGTGGGGTGATATGGAAGGTCAATTTTTAGATCTTTTAGAAGTCGCCAAACTGTTTTCCACAGAGGTTATACTAGTTTTCACTCCCACCAACAGCGTAGAAGTGCTCCCTTTTCACCACATCCTCTCCAGCATCTGTTATTTTTTGAGTTACTGATGATGGCCATCCCAACTGAAGGTGGCATCTCAGTGTTGTTTTAATTTGCATTTCTGTTATGACTAGTGAGGCTGAGCATTTTTTTATGTATCTGTTGGCTGCTCATATCTCTTCTTTTGAGAAGTGTCTATTCATTCTTTTGTCCACTTTGTAATGGGACTTTTTTTTCGTTTTGGAATGTTTGAGTTCCTTGTAGATCCTAGATGTTAGGTCTTTGTCAGATATACAGTTGACAAATACTTTTTCCCAGTCTGTGGGCTGTCTCCCCACTCTCTCAGTGGTTTCTTTGGCTTTGCAAAAGCTTGTCAGTTTGATGAGGTCCAACTTGTCTATCTTATCTCTTATGGCATGGGCACATGGGGTTTTTATCAGGAATTGGTTGCCAGTTCAAATTTCCATAAGGGTATCTCCTGCATTTTCTAAGGTTCTTATAGTTTGAGGTTTTATGTTTAGGTCTCTGATCCATTTAGAGTTGATTTTTGTGTATGGTGATAGGTAGGGGTCTTGTTTTAATCTTCCACATGTGCTCAGCCAGTTTTCCCAGCACCATTTACTGAATAGGTTCTCCTCTCCACAGTGGTTGATGGTGGAGGCTTTATCAAGAAGATTTTGTTGAGAAACTGAGATGTTGCTTCTGGAATCTCTATCCTGTTTCATTGGTCTATATACTTGTTCTAGGAATGCAGGAAAAATATTGAAAACACACATGAATCAACCAAAATCAAAAGAAAGACAATAAATAAACAAACAGCAGCAACAACAGATTCTATAAGAACCTCATGATACAGATCAACTCTCTTATCTCAATAATTAGCCTGAATGTGAATGTACAAAATGCACCACTGGAAAGACATAGAGTGGTAAAATGGATAAAATATTATGAGGCTGCAATATATTGTCTCCAAGAGACTCATCTCACCAGAAAGGATACTCACAGACTCAAAGTCAGAGGATGGGAAACAAAATTTCAGCCGAGCAGAATACCAAAGAAAGCAGGAATCACAATCTTAATACCAGACAAAATACCCTTTAAGCTAACAAAAATTTAAAAATATATGGAAGGTAACTATAATGATAAAAGGTTCAATCCATCTACAAGAAATATCCATCCTAAACATATATGCACCCCAGCTTTCGTAAAGCAACTTCAAGGTAAATAAACTAAAAAAAGATATTGATTCCAACACTATCATAGCTGGGGACTTAAGCACCCCACTAATAACTCTAGACAGATCATTAAGACAAAAAGTCAACAAGGAGATCTGGAACCTCAATGTAACGCTTGACCAAATGAACTTAATTGATACCTACAGGACACTTCACCCAACAAACATGGAATATACATTCTACTCATCATCACATGGAACTTACTCTAAGATTGACCAAATCCCCAGCCATAAATCAAGCATAAACAAATTCCATAAGGTTGAAATTCTGCCGTGCACCTTCTCAGACCACAGTGGAATATAAATAAATATCAACACCAACACAGTTCCCCCAAAATTCACAAAGACATGGACACTAAACAGCATGATTCTAAACAACTCCTGGGTCAACGTGGAAATCAAAACAGAGTTTAAAAGATACCTGGAAACATATGAAAGTGAAGAAACATCTTACCAAAATCTCTGGGATGCCATGGAAACAGTACTAAGAAGGGAATTCATATCTCTATGAACACACAGGAAGAAAATGGAAAGATCACAAGTTAACAGCTTCACAAATCACCTAAGGAAGCTAGAAAAGCAAGACCACCAAAACCCTAACTTCAGCAGAAGAATCCAGATCACCAAAATAAAATGTTTAAAATTAAAATATTAAAGAGAAAATAACTGCATTTTTGGTAAAACATAACTTTTTCTATTTTACATTTTTTCCATAGACTCTATATGTTGTTAACCTATAGAAAAAAGATTTTATTCAATTCTGAATCAATTCAGTGATTAGAAAAATACCATAATAATTGTGAAGTCCTGAGATAATTGGGTATATTAAGGGAGATATTTAAAAATTGAAGTACTTACAGAAATGGTCGTGTCTGTCAATGTACCAAGCACACAACGGACACTTGGAAAGTGTTTATGAGATGATTGTTGAATGAATTTGTAATTTAGAAAGTAAGAATGTATGAGTTGTTCCAGTTCGTAGGTTTGTAGAAGATAAATGATCACACATAAATAAGGTAGAGTTGATTAAGCCAATGGACAAGAAAGTAAGTGAATGTATCTAGCCAAGAAGAATAGATGTTTGAAAAAAAAAGTTCACCAGAATCCACAGATCAGTGACATTGTCCCTCTCCAGAACACTTCTTCAGAATTGTGTTGTTATCCAAAATGTTTTTAATCTTTCTGTAAAGCTTCATGCTTCCAAGTAGCCAGAGCTACAGGCCCGCTACCACGCCCGACTAATTTTTTGTCTTTTTTAATTGTAGAGACAAGGTCTCGCCACCCGCCTTAGCCTTCCAAATAGCCAGAGCCATAGGCGCGCACTACCACACCCGGCTAATTTTTGACTTATTGTAGAGATGAGGTCTCGCCAAGTTGCCTGGGCTGGTTTTGAACCCATGGGTTCAGGCAATTCACTCGCTTCGGCCTCCCAAAGTGCTGGCATTACAGGCTGAGTCACCAAGCCCAGGCTGAAAATGTTTTTCTACTGAGCAGTGAATGACTTTGAAGACTAACAAAGCTAAGTACATAGATGATATCCATATGAGAAACAAAAATAAAATAAATCACTCAAAGAATTATAGCTTTCTGTTAAATTTTAGGTTTTAGCCAAACCTTACATAGTTTGGGTAAGGAGAACGAACAATTTTTAAATGAAAATACAAAACCAAAAGAGCAGTTTACTTAGTTATTAGTACAACATAGGAATATTACTCTAAGAACATCATTTGAAAACTTTTTTTTTTTTTTTGGCCACTCCCGGCCACCGCAGCCTCGACCTGCTGGGCTCCGGCGATCCTTCCACCTCAGCCTTCCAACTAGCTGGAACTACAGGTGTGCACTACCACGCCCAGCTGATTTTTTGATTTATTGTAGAGATGAGGTCTCGCTGCCCAGGCAGGTCTCGAACCCGCGGACTCATGTAATCCACTCACCTCAGCCTCCCAAGGCGCGGGATTATAGGCTGAGCCACCGAGCCTGGTTTGAAAACATTTTTATCAGAATAAAAGTTAAAAGAGAAAAAAAAGAAAACATAAAATGATAGATACATTCTTAGAAGGATTGATAATTGTGTTTAAATCTGTAGTTAATTGAATAAACAAGCCAATTCTTGTTTTATTCTGGATTTTTCTGTGAAATGTCTAAAAGTTAACAGGTTTTTAGTGACCAAACTATTTGGAAATGTCATATAGATGGTTATGTCAAAGAAGTTTACCACAACATACGTCAGACTTGGCCAAAATTAAGTAAAGATGGATTTTAACTTAGGGCATAAACCTGCCAAATTTGGTAAAAGTTTGAACCCAATTTTGCAGACATAGCAATAATGTCTATAAAAATAAACTATGATTAAAAAGCAACTTAAAAAAATCTGTGTGAATGTGTAAGCAACTACAAATTACAGGTAAAACTGTCAACATTTATAGTATGTTCCGCCACACTTCATGGGGCAGAAAGTAGAATGATAGAAATAAAAGCCTCTCTGATTTCAAACAAACAAAAATCCTGTTTAATTAGACCAATGCAAAGTCTTTTTCTTGCTAAAGTAGTCTGCAGAACAAAACTTTCTCAGCAGGTGGGGAGATTTATATTGGTGTTAAGTGACAGGATATAAACAGAATGATAAAAGCAGAATAATTTAGTAATTAGTAGAAAATTAATATGAGAGAATTTAATAGTTTTTTTCACTATTTCTAGTTCTCCATAATAATTATAATCATACTTTTTTACTATCTACCTTACATAACACTACATATTTGTTTCATATTATAAATATTGATACTTTTTCTCAGATGTCTAGTAATCGAGTCCATTGAGAACTAATGTAGTAAATTTAGTTCACATAATTTCTTTACCTCTTGTTACTACCTCTATTTTACTGTTTCCTTACTGGAGAAATAGTAGATTGCCACAACCAAGGAAAATCCAAATTCATATTTAGAAATTTTTAAGCAAAAGCTCATGATAGATAGTGAATACTGTATGTGTTATCAATGACATAAGGACAGTTCAATGAAGTCTTCACTCACAATATTTAGAGACAACTTTGTTATTTTAAAATTATTTGAGTACTTTAGAGTTGTATATTTACATCATTCTTAAGCACATATCTCTAAGGTCCTAGAATAATTAGAAAAATAGCTATTTCTAAGTGTATGCTATTTGATAATTAAATTACAAAATTAACCTCCTGAGACACAGAATAAAAGAATAGCAATTATCTGTAACAAGCTGTAATTCCATTATGGGCCTTGATAATATATTTTAAATAATGAAAATACGTCTAAGATTTTTTTAAAACAAATACAAAAAAAAGAGGTAAAGATGAGGTTACAATGTTATGTCATAAATGAAATCGTCACTTGATACAGTGATAAAAGTGTTTATTTAGGAATATTTGTCTATCTTTTCTTTTTTTCTTCTTCTACCAAGCATTTGTATCTACATTTTCACATACTGGTGCTTATTTAAGCTCTTTGTTTTATTTCTTACTCAAAGGGTGATTACCTTCTTAAGAACTAAATGTCACTGAAAGCAAATTTATTCTGTGATCATATAACCTGCCTGTTTCAGTCTGTTCACTATTGCGAAAAAGAAATAGCTGAGACTGGAAAGTTTATAAAGAAAAAAGGCTTATTTGGCTCACAATTCTGCTGGAATGTGAGCATCTGGTGAGGGCTTCAAGCTGCTTCCACTCAGGGCAAAAGGTGAAGGGTAACAGGCGTGTGCAGAGATCACACAGCAAGAGAAGAAGCAAGAGAGAATGGGGAGATACCAGGCCCTTTTGCCCAACCAGCTCTCAATGGAACTAATACAGTGAGAACTCACTCATTAGAATGAGGAAGGCACCAAGCCATTCATGACGGATCTGTCCCTATGAGCCAAACGCCTCCCATTAGACCCCATCTCCAACTCTGGGGATCAAATTTCAACATGAGATTTGTGGTGACAAACATCTAAACTATAGCACGACCACTATCCAGGTTTCAGTGGTTGTGTGCCCATAAGCCACACCAGAACAGAGAAACTTATTCCCGTCCACAAACACATATGTAATCTTGAGCAGCTTTGAAACATCTCTGAGCTTCAGTTTCCTCATCTTCAAACGATATTACATACTCTAAATTTGCTTCCACGTTCTGGTATTCTGCGATACAATCAGCATGGTTTAGCTTGCCAGAGGACTGATATTAGTGACATGCCAATAACAAGGTGGAGAAATAACCTCACGCCAAACATTACACAACATGATTATTTCTATGAAGATCACACAGCAGTGGTGAGAGATATCTGCATAAAATAGAACTTTTGTGAAATTAAGTAAAAAAAAAAATGTAATGAGATGTATTATACCAGCACTATCAAAACTGTGTTTGGGACACACAACACAATCTGACTCAAAGTGAATGCAGTTAACACTGTCATCAGTAACCGAAAGTCTTAACTTCTTAAAAAGCAAGACCATGATAATTTATTTCTGTTACATCAGGATCTAGAACAGAGTTCTTTATACAGAAGGGGCTACATAAATGTGTTTTTAACCAATTGGCAGAGGGCATCTAAAGGAATAGGCTGACAGATTTTCAAAAAAATATATTAAGAGACTGGCAGGGCAAACATAGGCAGAAACCCATCAAACCCAATAGGCAACATCTGTGTCTTTGATATAAAGAACAAATATGCTGTACTTGCAAGGTGGAAGAAACCATTGTCCAGAAATTAGTTTCTAGGTCAACAACCAAATGCTTAAGACATAATCAGGAAAAGAATTGTGAGACATGGAAGACAGCAACAGTGTTGGAGGTCCATATTATTGCTGCAGAAGATGATTCTAAGTACCGTTTTATAAACCCATTAAAAACTGTTAGGTCTCCCATGACATATAATCTTCTCCTAAAATAACACAAATGCTAAATTAAGTTTGAATTTGAATTAGCTAAGAATAAGAAAATCAATTTAAGTGTTCCCAGTGCAATCTCAACCCTTGCACCCTTGCTTTGCATCTGTGTATTTCATTAGTATATTTTGTTACATGATCATGTAATATTTATGCAGTAACATAATATGCTCTGTACATCTAAGATGAGAGGAAAAGTGCAGTTCCTTTCCATTATTTTGTGCCCTTTATCTGCTGAACACTACGTAACATTACCCGGGGTTTGGTGATTATGTAATGAGGGCTTCTATTGTCACACGCCCTGAACAGTTGGAGGATTGCTGTGGGAAACTTAACTCTGCAAATCCTGAGTTTTGAAACAATTAAAGCCTTGGTTTTAATGTTACAGTCACCTCATTTTTTTCCCAAAATATTTTGCTTTTTTCCCCCTCAAACTCTGTAAGTACTGCAGTAGAAGAAACGTAACAAGAATTATAGGAAAAAGTTCCACAGAAGATGAAATAACAACTGCCATCTGGTGCACAACAGATGTGTGTTCCACGAAGTTTTTTTTTCATTTCTTTTTTTTTTTTTTTTTCTTTTGAGTTCTCCTATCCAAGTCCTGGCCAGACCCAAACACTGTGCCATGCTTATGAGATCTGACAACTTTACAGCCTCAGGCTGGTTGTCTGCAAGCTAGTGTTTTTCCTAGAATTCACTGAAGCCCCAGGGAATAAACTAACAGGTTCAAGAATGATACTCAAAGGTTATTCTCCCCCAAAAAGCTGTGAGGAGCTGCCACTAATTTCCTTGATAAGAAATAAAGACCAAAAATATAAAAAAAATAAAAAACCCTTCAATAGAGGATCATTAAAGACTCCGTGCCTTAGAAGAGAGATATTCAAGACTTGGCATCACTAGCAGATGCTCTCCCAATTCCAGAGAAAGGAATCACCTGGAGGGCCACGTTTCCCCCATTCAAGTAAAATAGGCCCAAATGGATTAGCCATTAACAATTGCACAAGTACAACTCTACCGAAACTGATAAAGCCACCTGCTCCCTAGCAGCCGGCACAGTTCCTGAAATTTCTAGGGCTAGTAATTTACATTAGAAAGCACAGAAACACGTGAAAAGTAAGTAGAAGTTTGTAGTGCCATCTTCTTTGTAATTTTATAAATTGAGACAGAATTTTTTTCTAAGGTTGTATGCCCAAAATTCAAATACAAATTAAAAAGTCATTTTTTAAAGAATTCATGGAAAAGGTATTTTCTTTACAAATAGTAGTTTATGCCCACAGCTCAAGTGCTGTTTAAATCGGCTACCAGATTTTGCCATGGTGTTTGTTGCATGGGACCGTTAAGCCTATTCTTAATGCATTCTGATAATAATGTACTTGACACACCCTTAGAGTTATAACAGTCTACATTTTATTTTCCTGTGAATATGACACTTGTCTCTCTGGCTTCTACCTACTTGGCACCAGAGAGCTCAATCAAAGAAATATGGGTGACAATAATAGTAATCTCCTAGTTCTGAGACAATACAAGTATAACTTCTGAAATTCCCTGCTTTATTAACATACCCTATGTTTTTCACCTCTTTGGTATTATCCCAGGGTGGCTCCAGTTTCAACTGGTGGTCTTTTTTTTTTTTTTCCCCTCCTTAAAGCTACTGTTTTAGAAACTTATTTCATTTCTTCGGGGTCTCAAACACACGGAAGTTCTAAATGCTGTGATGAGGAGCTTCCAAATATTTCCATGCATTGTAAGGCTTTTTTCTCCTTTCTTGGTTTACTTTCTGCTTTGCTATTGGTTCCAATGATGTGAGTTCACAATGCACTGTGTGATTTTAACATCTGCCAGCTTGTCATCAAAGCCACATTCATTTACCATCAGCACCATCACCTCAATTTATTTTTTCCTCCCCTGACTTTACCCAAAGTAATGGATCCCAGCCTGTGAACGTGGTAGTTAGAAGAAGCCTGCAGAGTTAATTTAAGATGACTTGCAATTTGGTTATATAGTGAATGTGTTTATAAAACACAAGGGTACATAAAAATCCTTACTAAATGGAAAATAGTCCATCGTAATTATATGTGTATGCTAATCAATAAACACTTTCAAAAGGGCTAATTTAATTGGTAACCACTAGGATAAGGCCTATTATTGGCTTTCCAAATAGGTAGACTTTGAGGTCTAAGTCCTTACAACAGCCCTAGTTTCACAACATTTTATTTTACTAACCTAGCAGTCCCAATCTCTGCAAACCTGCATCAAGTTCCTTGGGGGGATGGAGAGGAAAGGGGAATGAAAACTGAAACCAACATAATTTTTGTACCTATGTGAAACAACACCGAGAAAAAAGTAAATTTAACTTAGGCACTTGCTCCAGAAAGTATTTGCTTCCTGAAGCCAAGATTGTGAGCCAACTAAACAGATTACTTATCAAGACTAATAGCTTCTTCATCAGCAATAGCTCAAAGACTTCTGATTTCTCTGAGCCCATCAATCTAAAGCTATTACGCAACAAACTCTCCAGTCTCAACCAGTACTCCTCGTTGTGAGAGCTAACTTAAAATTTCCTAGTCCTGCTCTGAAGCCCTATTTGATATCTTACCTTGACTTTCATCTTCTAAAACACTACTAAGATTTGTCATGATGGTAGTTACTCTTGTCTAATAAGCTTAGTTCTCCTTGAGCAATAGATATTTTTTGTGGGCTTTTAAGGGGTCAGTTAATAAAACTAGAGGTTCTACCAAGATCCAATCAAGATCCCTTCATTGCTGTGTACAAGAACTAGAGAAGCGCAATCTCTGAGACCTCAATCCTCCAAGTTTGAATTGAGGGTGGGAGGTATCTCTCTGACCCCAAGATTGAAGTATGACCTAAATTGAGTCTGAGCTCCAAGTTTGTTTTATCAACTCATAAAGATTAAGTTTATATTCTTAGTGAGGAATAAGGAAGCATTTTAGGAATTTTTTAATATAAAGAAAGCATTTAGAGATTATTAAGTAACATTTTAAAGAAATATTTTAGACATTAAAGATTCTCATGTTACACATTAGTTAAAGAGGCATTTTAGGAAATACTAGGTAGAAAATTACCTTTGGTCCTAGCAACACTTTCATCTCTCTGTCTGTTTTGCTATGTGTAAGATGAAGTCCATAGGAAGAGGAGGACTATAGGCCAAATAAGTTCATTCCAAAATGTGAATGGTTTAAAAGATCATGTCAGATTGGCATTCTTTGAATACAATTTGCATCGGGTCAGTTTTCCAAAACCTTATATATCTATATGCTCTGAGTGGGTGTAATTTATGATCATCAGCTATCAGATCATAAATTATACCTTAGTACAGCTTATTTAAAATAAACATTTAAGGACTTTTCTGAGTCTTGTATTTGTGTCCCTAGAAATGCTTTATTTAGTTTTGTCTACACTGAGCTGGAAGTTTCAGTGGACCCCACAGCTGTTGAAAACTCATTTTTGTCCTGGTTCTAGAGACACAAAGTGAAACAACCACCTCTTTCTGACTCACCATGTATAAGGGATCTTCTTTCATGTGTTAACTCATACACATATGTCTCTAAAATGATTACACTAAGGACAATGTGAAATTTCATTGGCCACTTTGGAAAACTTTGGGCATGAACAAGAATGTGTATTTGAAAGAGGCATTAAAACAAAAAAAAAAAAACCCTTATAGAGAGAATGTCTAACTGACTCTTCTGTCCCAAAGAGAGAGCTCTTTCTTTGACATAGTAAACTCTCTCTTTCATGACCATATGTCAATGATTGATGTACAATTAAAAAGTACAATTAAAATTAAATTATAATTATATCTCTAAACAATTTATGTCATAAATACATATTAAAATGTGTTTGACTAAATGAAATTGAATAATATAGATATCTTGTTAATACTAGCTTGATGAAATTGTAAAAATATCAAGCTACTGTGCAAATCAGCTATACTGATTATTAATCTCTCTCTCCTTACATTGTTTGTTTATACGTGTGTGTGTGAGAGAGAGAGAGAGAGAGAGAAAATGAGTTTTCACAAATCTAAGCCTTCTCCTCTCCTTGCAGAGGACAAGATAATTTGCCATCTGCAGTGATAATTTAATGTCTGTCTGAAGCATGTTGTCTCCCACTTTTTTTTCCCTTTCTCTCCTCTTTTTGTTTGTTTTTGGGGGGTAATTTTAGAGATTGATCAAAAAATAATGGTTTTGTCACTATGTACACATGCTAGGAATATCTAGCCCGGAAAAATGATAGAGAATTTCCAAAAACAAAAACAAACTGTTGTAATGTTGTATGTTTTTTCTTTGCCAAAACTGTAAATCAGAAGAAAAAGTGTATTTATGAATTTGGATAATGGTATTGTTAGATAAAAAGAAAAGTTGTTTATATAAGGCTTTGAACATGAATATACCAATCTTAATAGAGTTTTCTGATATATTAATACTAAAGTTAATTTATATCTTTGAAGTTCAAGCAATATAGATAGATGCTATATAGATAAGTCATAGTGATTAATTTTAGCTTAAAAACAATTTCAGTTATCTCCTTAATAGTATTACCAGAAAAAAACAGTGAGTGCAATATTTTAATTAAGACATGAAATGAGTTTAATTTCTCATGTTTTAAACTTCAAAATTTTTCTATATTATTTCTATTTCATTAAATTATAATTATATCTCTAAACAATTTATATCATAAATACATATTAAAATGTGTCTGACTAAATGAAATTGAATAATATAGATATCTTGTTAATACTATATATTCTCATAATGCTATAAGCCATAAAATTTAATGTGTCAACTTAACTCATATTTCCAAATTTGTAGTCAACTTTAAGGCCTTAGCCTCATATTAAATTGAATTAATCAATAAATTATTTTTTAATAAAAAGGCAATTTCTGAAGTTCTAAATAAGAAGAAAAAATACTAAAAATATTAGACATGAAATAGTGTTTTAAATAATCCTTTTTCCTTAGTTTTATATATGAGTATTTATCTAACAGGATGTACAAATTCCTTTAAATTATACATATATTTAATCTTGTCATCTTAAAATGTGTTAAGGCTGTATGAAATACGTGCTTATGAAAAAAATATAGCTAAATAATTTTTGATGTACACTCTTCTAGCTTTTTCAATTATTCCTAAAACCTAAAATGGGCTCCTTTAGTTAAAGCCTGTAATTAATATAAATACTTACAGAAAAATAAGTATATGTATTCAAGATAATAAACATGGTTTGAATTTTTTTAATAGAACTGCTCCAGTTTATTTAAATGGTAAGTCAAAATAATACATACATATTGATACTGTATAAGTGATTCAATTAATTATATTTAAAAGATAAGATGACTTTATCTTCTTTTTGCATGGATTTTATATGTCTCTACAATACATATAAGCATATTATATAAATATTTATATATCATAAATATTATATACATATATGTATTATTACACAAAGTGACATTAAGATTAATTTAAAGATTTATAAGTAATTTTAAATGACCAATTTAACAGCCTACTGTCAATGGAAAATTTTTCTAATAAGAAAATTTTTGTCTCTCTGACAAGGTACATATCAGGTACACACACAATAGTAAAAGTATAAGGTATGGGTCCTTAGATCCATCTTTTTCAATGGAAAATGCAAGCATCATTTTTGAATCATGTTCTAACCAGAAACATGCTTAGGAAGTCTCCAAAAGGAGAAGACGTGTGAAGAGAAAGCTTACTCTCAAAACTTTTGGATTAAGATTACTGTAAACAGATTCCATGCAAGCCACGCAAACTAGAGCCATGGATTGTCACACTCCAATCTGCATGCTTTATTTTTTATTTTCTCAGCAATTTTCTTTCCTTTCAGCTGTTTTAAGGTTCTGGATTTTACCTGCCACTTGTTATCTCTTAACTTTGATTTGATATTTAAATTTGATATTTCTATTCTTAATATTACCCATGTCATTCTAAGTCACTCTTTAGCACAAATTCAATGCCTGGATGCAACTTACTTATGATTTGGCAAAAACTGCAATTAAAACACCTGTTGGGTTTATGCTCACTTTTCTATATTCCTCCTAGATTCCTTTGATAACAGTTACATCCAATAAATCCACTAGCTTCCTCAGTAATAGGACTAACACAGCAAGAAACTGTAAGATGAAAAACAATAGAGAAGACCAGAAAGAAATGTAAAGTCTTTTATTATATCAAACCTAAGAAGGGAATTTCTATAGGAACAACCCTGGTAGAACTTTCATAGAAGCTGGACTCTGTAGAGAATAAATAGTGTTTATTTGGACGCTATCTCATGTTCACAGACATTACAGATAAAAGGCATATCACAGAGGCTACACTCCAAGTTCTCTAGCTTTTGCTCTACCTGATGATCTCTATACTATTAATTCCATCACCTTGTATAAGTCCACACTCAGTGAGTGGCACCAAAATATTACAGTCATTTGAAATCCAAGTAGGGGTATTTTGACTAAAAATGTATCATCATGTGGTCTTCTGGTAATGGATTAGCAGCAGAAAAGTTTCTTGCCTAGTACTTGCGAATCAGGACTAGTGTCTGTTATTTTGATAAGTGACAATGGTCTTTTTGGCCTGTCAGTTTTGTTACCTACAAAAAAATCAGATAATTCAATTCAAGGACAAAATAGGGTCTTGAATTAAGTTCAAAAACTTTAGCCATTGAATGAAAATTTGGCCTGCTTTTTTCTGACTTGAATTTTCTTTAATTCATGATACTCGAGAGGCCAAGAAAATGAGGAAAAGGACATTGCTATGATTTAGAGAATAGCGGTCATTCATTGTATATTAGTTTCCTGTTGCTGACATAACAAATTACTTAAAACAATAAATATTTTATCTTACAGTTTTGGACATTAGAAATCAATATATTTCACTGGCCTAAAAAGTCAACGTGTCAGCAGGACTATAATCCTTCTGGAGGCTTTGGAGGAAAATCCATTTTATCGCCCTTTCCAGCCTAGATGCTACCTGCATGCATTGGCTCATCTTCTACGACAACAGTTTCATCAGTCTGACTTCTGTTTCCATCGTCACAACTCCTTCTCTGACTCTCCTAACTACCTCTTTCTCTTAGAAGGACCTTTGTGATTACAGTGGGTCTACCCAGATAATCCAAGAACATATTCTCACCTTAAAGTCAGCTGATTGGCAACCTTGATTCCATCTGAAACCATAGTTCCCCCTTTCTGTGTAACACAGCCTATTCATAAGTTCTAGTAATTAGAAGTGGATATTTTGGGGGGTCATTATTTTTCCTACCACAGGGGCCAAGAGGTTCATGAAAATTGCACAGTATCCAAAATAGAACCACTCTAAACACTGGGTTCATGAAACATGTACTATCTTAAGGAAAGAATGCTGTCTTTGCATTTTTTTTTTTTTTTTTTTTTTTTTAGTCGGAGTCTCACTCTGTCACCCAGACCGGAGTGCAGTGGCCGCTCCCGGCCACCGCAGCCTCGCCTGCTGGGCTCCGGCGATCCCTCCGCCTCAGCCTTCCGAGTAGCCGGAATTACAGGCATGCGCTACCACGCCCGGCTGATTTTTTGATTTTTTGTAGAGATGAGGTCTCGCTGCCCAGGCGGGTCTCGAACCCGGGGGCTCAGGCAATCCACTCACCTCAGCCTCCCAAAGGCACGGGATTACAGGCTGAGCCACCGAGCCCAGCTGTCTTTGCATTCTACATATCTTTGAGGTATATTACTAATAAATGTTGGAAACAAAAATCATAAAATAATGTAATTTGGCTAATAACCCCTATTTGATCTTATAGATTATTTGAATCAGGAATGGGATATATTCTTTGGTTTTAATTTAAGAACTCAGTTCCTGGCTTTGAAATGGACTACAAATGTACTATATCGTCCTTGTCTTCACATTTGTCTGTTGCTATTCTGAAGTATGTGGTCTCCAGAGCCTTAAACGCCGCTGTGCAGCCACTCTCCTAGAACCTGAGCCAACAAATAATATTCCCACACAAAGATCAAGAAAATTTGACAAATACAGAGGTTGGAGCAAGTACTATCAGAAACTCTATACATTAAGCAGCAGTGCAAATTGGGATTGATTATACCCCCAGATGATAATTATCAATCATCTAGTTTAGGCAAAAGAAAGACCAATGTGGATACTGAGCACTAAAAACCATTCTGCCGCTAAGTTAAACATTTGTCTTAGTGGGTATGCCTTCCTGTCCCTGGGTTGAGAATAAGCAAAGATAACATGTGCTCCTTAAAGATAAAAAACTGTGAACCAAGAACAATTAATTACTTATTACAACTAACAATGTGTGTGTGCATCCAGAAGTACTTCAACATCCTCCCTTCTCTGTGCCGCTCAAACCAACAATGTTATAAATACTCCCTACTCCCAATGGTTTCCTGTCTCAGAAGACCTGTCTTAATATCATCCAGGCCGTGCTCAAAAAACTATCCGTATTCTCCCCTGACCTTCCTTTTCAAAGAGACTAAGGTTCTGTCAAGGAGATATATTCCCTTTACTGCTATAAGTTTAATAAATGTAGCTTTGCTTACTCAATGGGCTTATCCAGTAGTCATTTGGGGAATTGGGAGTTGACAGAGCCAAGTTAAAAAACTCCAATCCCATGGTAACCTCCATGCTCCTACAGAGAACTATTCAGAGGTTGAAGGAGCAGCAATTATTTTTTTGAGAATCTTCTTCATCAGCTCAGACGTGAAGTCTGTGTGAAGGACCCACCGAGTTCCCATGTGAACTGAACCACTGCCAGTCATCCCGTGGCATGCCAGTGTGCCACAGGAGATCTAAAAATTTGGTTTCCAAAAGTGAAAAAGAAAATCAAGGGGAAAATTATTATCATATTATATCATATCTATCACATCATGTATACTATATCTCATTTATGCATTCTTAAATATGTAAATAATATTTGAATATTTAATTTTACATTTTTTATTAGATGACAAAACTAAGAAAGTAATACTGAGTATGACAATTTTTTCCTAAAAAAAAAACCTAAAATATATACAACTAACACATACAAATTGCCCAAACTCCTTAAAATGACCCTGACTTTACCAAAATACTTCTCAGTATTTTTGGATATTTTATATAAAGGGG
This sequence comes from Carlito syrichta, assembly GCF_000164805.1. Lineage (NCBI taxonomy): Eukaryota > Metazoa > Chordata > Mammalia > Primates > Tarsiidae > Carlito > Carlito syrichta. The sequence goes on along the minus strand of NW_007253833.1, from coordinate 279,606 downwards.
GGTATGCTTAGCTTATCTAATTATATTCAATTGCTTTTAGTGAAATGGCAATGTCAAAAAGACTCAGTTTTATCAATTTTTGCTGAGAACTTGTGGGTCTATTATGAATCAGCTTGACATTTCATGCACATATCATACTGTATGTTTTTCCTCATATATCTTGGGTTCTATCATGACTAGTTCTAACAACGATTATTACTCAAATAATCCAAAATGTAATCCCTTCAAAATATAAAATTGGGTTAGTTTATTCATGTGAAATAAGTCCCAAATGAATATTTTAACCTAGCACATAATTTGAAAATTAAGAAAATAACTCATGGTTCAAGCCCATGGTGACCTGTTAAATGTTCATAACCAATCAAATTCCTAATTCTGTACAGTAAATTAAGACAAATTCCAAAAAAAGATGCCGAAGCACACATAACAATTTGATTTTTTTCTTATGAAGTTAAAAATTCCAATATTTTAATATTTAAATACAAAATAAAACAACAACAAAAAAACACTTAGCTAGGAAAGCAATATTTATGAGTTAAAGCTCAAAGAGCCCTAACTTCAAAATAATATTTTAACAAAGAAAACTCTAAGTGCTCACCAACTTGAAGTTCTCCAACTCACTGTTCCATGTTTGCTAATTTTGCCCATTTGAAAACATTTTAACGCAACTTCTTATTTCATATTCCAATGTGGGTTTACCCCATTAGCTGTAGATAAGTTATTTTCCTTCAATATGCCAAAATAAATAATCTCACTTCACATTTGTTAATTAAATTATTAATGTAATAAATTAATTAGTATGTTTAGCAAAGCCTACATTTAAGCTATGACAGTTGTAAATTAAACAAAGCTTTCTTTTAAGGTCAGTCTAGGACAATCTAATGTCAGAGTTGACTTGATATAGGGCAAAAAAGAATAATGAAGAGGTGGGCAACGCTCTCAGTTCCCCTCCCACTGTGGAAGATTTTCTGTCCTCTTAATAAATCCTGCCTTCAAAAAAAAAAAAAATTGGTGAAAAGGCAAATGCACAACATATTTTAAACACTAGAGGGAATGAAAAAAATTTGAGGGATGGAAAGTTTTTGGCTTGGAAAAAACTACCAGTAGAACTTTCTTAAAACTCTGATCAAAATTCAACAATTAAATCTGCCAATAAATGTCCACCCTTGTTATGAAATGTGAGGGATTGTGTATGTCAGATATTTAAGCTGTCTAGGAACATTGTATACTGTATAGCCTTGCTGTGTGACTTTGTGTAAATCACTCAACCTCTTTGTGCCTCGTCTCTCATGTTTTAACTGAAAATAACGCAGAAAATACGAAATTGTAGATTTTAAAATAGTTGTAGATTTTAAAATAGATTACTAATGTAATAGATTACTAATAATTTTTAAATAGATTACTAATGTTAATTATAGTGAGAGAAACGTTGAAAATTTGATGTAGCAGTTAAGTTTTCAGCAGGCTCAGTGCATGATAGTGTCACCATATGTCTCTGCATCAACTTTGTCAAAGCTTCAGATAAATGTGTAATCACATTAGTAAATACAAACACAAAGCACAATAAATATTTATCACATTAATGAAGATCAGAATAGATAATCAATCTTAGAGTCAAGAATTCCTTTCTTGGGGTAGCTTTCTTTGACACCCTAATCACTTCCTCTCTACATTAGAAGAATGTGCTGCCCTGAGACAGAAGAGAGCTCACCACCACTCTGAATGGTTAAGCAATAAAAGGAATTGTATAATTTAAAAGTAGCTCTAAGAGTAAGCAAGAAATGCATTTAAATTCCAAAACTGTCTGGATTCATATTTTAGTTACTAGCTTTACTACTTACAAAACGTCTTAGCCTCTCTTTCTTAGAAAATGGAGCTGGTCTCTGCCTCAAGAAGTTTGTGAGAACTAAATATGGCAATGAATTAAATCCTAAACTCAAGGCTACCTAAGAGGAATCATTTAGTACTTGGCAAATGTTAGGGATTTCTAAAAAGTATGTTAGCCAGGAGATTGTCCCAAAGTTCTAAAGATCATTCTCAAGATGACCTTCATATTTATACCCTACACTCACATTAATATATTTCTATTTATATTCCTACCCTACAATCACATTAGTACAGTCACTTTAAAGTGGATACTTTCTGGCCTTTCCTGGATTTTATTGGAAAGTGTCAAAAATGTATATGTATTTTTGTATTGCTCCATAATGACTGCCACCTGACTTAGAGAAGTTGTAAAATTCCAGAGATTGTAAAATACTATATATCATTAACTGTATTACAAAGATGTTCCAGTTTTTAAAATGTCTATCTTAGGATCAATTAAGTCATCTTAACTATTCTTTTTTTTTTTTTTAGAAAGCAGGATTTATTGAGAGGACTGAAAAGCTCCCACAGTGGGAGGGGATCCAAAGGGTTTGCCCTTAACTATTCTTGATACCTTAGGACTGGGAATCTGATCCCAATTTCTCATTCCAGGCTTTTCTTCCACTATCCCATTAACTTTCCTGCCTCCACACACACTTCCCTACCCTTCAAATGCTCTTTTTCCTAATCAAACTCCACCTTCTCTTTGAAGTCTTTCTCCATCCTTCTTTACCCAGACCATCTGTAATCTTTTACTAGTTCCAATGAGGTGATGGTTATCACTTCCTGCCTTGCATCATGTTTATATTTCCTTTTGTTTTATCTCCCATGCTAGCATGGACACTTTAAAAGCACAGAAAGTACTTAGTCATTTTTGTGTCCTTCACAGAGCTTTGTATAAGATAGACACTTAATATATATCACCTGATCGAATCAGTGAAACTGTAGCAGAATTATTTACATTGCAATGAATTGGTTATTTCAAAGATAATTAATTACAAAATATTTAACCTAAATAGTTCTTATTTTGATAATGTGAACACAGAGTTGTTCATTTCATAAAGTAAAATCAAAACTAGAAATATCATCCACATCACCTTTTGACCACTGAAGATGTTGCTCTATTCAAGTCCTCTAACATACACTTTTGTTATCTTTTATTGGATATATCATTCATAAAAGTGAAAACAAGACAATATCTAATAATTATTATATTTGTAACAAGACTCTGAATGATATTGGTCAATAATTTTATGAAGATACCTGTAATACCATGACATCCCACAGAATGATATTCAAGAAACGTGAAGGGTCTGAGATTCTACCCTATTTACAAGTCACCTTATTGTTCGACCACTGTATCGTTAAGGCTGACAAAAGATATAAAATTCAGGAGTTAAAAACAAAGAAGAGTTTATTTTTCACAGCAATAGTAATAGCCAAAGAACTATCATTTTTGCACTCATTCTCCAAGCCACAATTCCCATGGGTCAGGTGACACCTGAACAAAACATGAGCTGCACTACAGGAGAGAAATTCTGAATTTAGGGAACTGAATCTTTTATACTAGGCTGTAAGCATATTTGCTTATTGCTCTGGAGGGGAATTGCTTCATCCTCCAAGACTGTTGGCAAATTTGCCCTTTACTTCGGAGGGAGATACTGTCTCTAATTTCCAAGGTTGTTTGCCAAACAGAAATCTTTGAAAAGATAGTCTGGAAGAAGACTGCTTTTCTCAAATGATGGACAGAAGCATAAGAGACCCAAGAATAGTTGTACCCCAATAAATGCCACTAGCTGATTCCCATTAAAGCAAACTACCAGGCTCCAAGGTTCACTGGTCTATCATGTATGGAATACAATAAGTTCTACAATATTGCAACATGTGCATTCCTAAAAAGGGCCATGCTATGTGTAATATGTAGGAAAAACCAGAGCTTATGGAGAAAATGTTAGGGTACAATAGTCAAAGAGTTTCAGTGATACAGTAAATATAACATAGGAAGCTAATAAAAACAGTAGCATGATTTTACACATATTAAACAGTTGACTAATATATAAATACTGCAATAAATATAGCCTCTTATCTTGAAAAAATACTTGATTTCTACTTTTGTAAGTGAATATCAAGAATTTCAGTTTCGAGTTACCATGAAGTGGTAGAAGGAGGGTTATCTGAAATCAGATGGAGAGTTGTAACAACAGGTGTAAACACCAGTGACTCATAATCCATGTGGTGAATTGAGTTAAATGGAAGATACTTGAGACAAGTGTGTACATTTTGTGGTTTCCTTGTGACTCAACTAAAACTCAATAAGCGGGCTGCAGTTGTCTGCATTCACCTAATGTTTCTCATGGATGAAATCACACATAACACAATATTTTGGTGTGCATAACTTACTCACGGATATATTAATCTTACTGACAAACATTTTAGCAAAACTACCTTTATATGATGATCTATTCACAAGTAACACAATGTTCTCACTCATTCATTAAAGCTTATTTCCTGCAGACCACTATTAGTGAACATTCTCTTTAATCTGAATTCATCTATGCATTTGGAAGTACATTATTTTCATTGGTCTGTGTTGCCAAAATAAAGCATAACTGTAAAGATCTAGAACAAGGTAGCAGTTCCTTCCATATTTTACTACACGGCAAACCGATTTCTCTCCTTGGAGTTAACTGTGTGGCATTTTAGTGTGTTACCCTCCAGATATTTGTTACAGTTTTTCACGCAGGTGTGGGTGTTTTTCCTTTTAATTTACATCTATGAAATCATTCTATGCTTGTCTTTCTGAGACTCTTCGGCTTTTCTCTCTAGATTCAACATATTATATAAATATTTTTATGTTAGGACATCGTTTTCATTAACTGCTATAATAGTCCACGCTGTGAATGTAATGTCAGTTAACATTTTCCTTATAAACATTCCCGAAAGAGGAAAAAAAGGTATTGAAAAAATGTATTGGTACTCACATCAAAGTTTTCTGTAGAATAAATTTTTTGGAAATGACGTTAGTAAAGTATGCAATTTTACATTTTGATAGATATTGTCAATTTGACTAACAATAAAGCACTATCAAATTACACTACTATTTTTTTCTTCATAACTTTGCCAATATTATTAGTATCCATTTATTATTATTATTATCCACATACTGTCCATTTTTAACAATTTTTGTCACTTTGATGGAGATTTTACTTTCAATCTGCATTTAATATAGTTTATGAGTGAGAGTGAGCATTTTTTCATATATTTGTTGGTGATTGTACCTCACTCTGAATTGTTTACTTATAGTCTGCCAACTTTTGTCATTGAATTTTTTTGTATGTTTTTCTAAAATACATATTTGTGGGAATTCTTTATATATTATGGTTAGCAATTTGTTGTTACTTAAATATGGTGCAAATAATTCCTTCCAAATTGTTATATATGCTAACAGTAATGTGGTGTGGTTCACTGCAGGAAAAAAGAGAAAATCAGAAAAAAATTATATTCCTAGAAAATAATCTGTTTTTTAAGTTTTCCTAATTCAGAGAAGAGTCCCCTGAATTAATAAGGCATAAGTAAGTGAAAAAACAAAGTAAGTAAGAAAGGTTTAGGCATTTTTTTAAAAATTAAACAAAAAAAAAGAACAAAAGAGAAACTACAAACCAATAAGGTATAAAATGTCAATGAGGATTGAGAAAGACACATCAGGCTTATGGTGCTTTTCTTCTAGATGAATCCTGTTAAGAGCATTATGACTAAAGTAAAGCTCTTTTATCTAATAAAAAGAAAAGGCTTCTAATAAAGAGTAACACACATCTATAAATAATACTAAGATATTTTTACATATATAAAGAAAATGTAAAGGGAGATGCTATTATTAGGTTTAATTATAATATCAACTAAACGGAAAGGCTGCATTTGATGGGTACAGTAATATTACATAGAGTTTCTTATGAAAATTTCTAGCATCTTAGAATTAATGCCAACCCAAGGTCATATCCTAGTTCCTAGGTGCCCACACCAAAGATGTAAAGGATGGTGATGGAATAATAGCACTAGTGATCTCTGAACTCATAATAAGAAAGAAGGTCAAGATAAAACAAATAATACACAGGCTTTGTCTGAAAAACATTCATAAATTAGGATAAACAGCAACCATTTGCCACTTTATTTCATAACTTTAAAATATCCAAATATATTCATAACTGTTGGTAACAGTTCTTTATGTAAGTAAATAAAATGTGAGAGGCATGACAATTTTTTTCCCAATATGATCACCTGCATTTGCACAGTATAAAAAAGAGGCCAAGTTGTGACGACGATTCAATGATATCTGCCTTTTCAGATTTAGTGAAAAGAAATACACAACTCACAAGGGGCTAAAATATGCAGGGGTGTGATTATAAGACTAGTGTCCCTTGAGAACCTGGGAGAAACCTGATATGTATCTTTTGAGGCCAATCCAGAGATGAGAGAATTTAGTGAATACAAACAAATAGACACATTGCCCACATTTCTCAGCTCTACACATTATGTTGAGCATAGCTGGGTTCCATTATTGCAGTGAGGCTGTAGGGCAGTGATCTGCCTGTCTTTGTTCTCCCCAGTAAGAACTGATGCATTTCAAGTCACTAATCAGCATTGTCTGTGCATTTGCTCAGCTAATCTTCTGGCAATGTGTGATGAACAATCTGCCTATTGACTGTCTCAGCAGTTGCTAGCCCCTCCACCCTCACCCCATGTTGATCCTCATCTCGTTTCTGCTGGCTGCTCTTTTTCCCTATAAAAGAAGGGTATCAAAAGCTGTCCATTCTCTTCCCCTCCCCCAAGATACAATTCTCACTCTCCTAGCTAGTTCCCCAGTCCCCTTCTGGCTGTGATTCCTTCTGGAATTTGAAAAATGCTGTCTAATTCTTAGCTTGTACTTGGATAATTACTAAATTTCAGCCACCTTGAGCTCCCTCCCAAGCAAGGGAAGCATTTCTGCCACCTTTCGCATCTGTGTGTGTGTGTGTGTGTGTGTGTGTGTGTGTGCCGAGAGCAGTTAATTTATAACAAATAGGCACGTTTTGGTAACATCTGTCGTCACTTCATCCAGAAAATACATGTGATTAACACTTTGTATTGGAAGCTAGAACAGGCAGTCAGAAAGATATTGACCTCTGTATTTCTGTGATAAATATGTTGATTTTGCTGGTGGATCCCTCTACAATACACCCCTGAGAAGGGAGTGTGGAAAATGTCTGGATTTCCTATTTTAAAACTTTGTATCATTTACTCTCTTGCAGGAATAAAACAAAAGACCAAATTTGCAGAGACTCAGCATGAATTTACTTTTAACAGAAGGTATGGAAGAGGCTGTAATATGAAATGTGCATAATTATAACTTTTAAAGCTACCAGCACAACACAAAATATTGTTGCCCAGGACAACAAACTTTGACTTCACTTGTTCATGTTAAGTTACTCACAATCAACTTCAACCAAACATATATTCATTTGCCAGAAAAAAATATAAGAAAGAAAATCAGATAATGACCTATGTTTCTACTTAGCCTACACTTCAGGTCTCAACCACATATATGTAGTTACACTACATATAACGAATCCAGAATAGGGGAAATAAAGTTCTGTACAGAACACACACCACAAAAGAGTATTTGCACTTCTTGGAGTCCTGTCTCCCCTCTTCCACTTTTTTTTGTTTCTCTACAGAAAACAAACACACAAATATCACTGTTGAAATTAAAACATTTCGAAGATCAATATAGTTCCCCTGATAATAGCAGAATCTTAGAAGAGTCACTGCTTAACCCGGGAATTCTGGGTATGACTCAAAATCTTTAGAGACTGATTCTAGATTATGTATGCTTTTGCCCTGTGGGGATTCAGAGAGATTAGAAATTGCTCTTGAATTTAGAAAATGTATCAGGACCCTTTCCCTAGACAGGTTATGTGCCGTGGTTACTCCAAATTTTCTGCTTAGTACAGGAACTTAAAATTCTTGAAGCATGTAATAGGGTCATATAAATTTTAAGAAATCAATGAAAGAAGCAACTCAAAATCAATAGATTGTTGATAGAGTTACCATACCTACCACGCTCTCACAGTGGTCTACCCATCTCTTTGGGACAGCATTTACTCATATTGTATTGTATTATTTTTCTACAACTGAGTCAATCCTCTGATGGACTTTGATTTCTTTTTTTTTTTTTTTTTTTTTGAGTTGGAGTCTCACTCTGTCACCCAGACTAGAGTGCAGTGGCCGCTCTCGGCCACCACAGCCTCGACCTGCTGGACTCTGGTGATCCTTCCGCCTCAGTCTTCCAAGTAGCTGGAACTACAGGCACACTCTACCACGCCCGGCTAATTTTTGATTTATTGTAGAAATGAGGTCTCGCCAAGTTGCCCAGGTGGGTCTCGAACCCGCGGGCTCAGGCAATCCACTCACCTCAGCCTCCCAAAGGCGCGGGATTACAGGCTGAGCCACTGAGCCCGGCTGGACTTTGATTTCTTAAATGGCAGCTTAAAGGAAGTTTTCATTACTCTTACCTCAAATCATTTGCTCAATAATGCAAATTGTCAATGAACATAAATACAAATACATAAAAATTGTCTTTGCATCTCAAGGGTCTACTACAATGCCAAGCAATTAGTAAACAATCTATATTTAATTATAAGAACTAATTTGTGAAAAAACATAAATGAAGAATTGAGATCCAGATCTTTTGACTTAAACTTAGTTTTAATTCCAACCTTCCCTTAACCATAGTTTTCTTTCAAGCCACTACCTCTTTTCCTTCTTCCACCAAACATCTTCCAAGAAATGTCTCCATTTATTGTATCCAAGCAGAAGTATTTAAGACAACTGAAAGTCTTAACAACGCATATGGTTCCAAAATGGAAACCAAAAGATTGAAAACTAATCACTAAAATTTTTAAAAATAATTTCAGCTTGAAGTACTAATATTTTACCTGAAAGGGTAAGCAAAATTAAAAAACTTAAAAGCCATCTACAGGACAGTCAAGTTCCCAGAAGTCCTCACTGAGGACTTATTTTATTTTATTCTGGTTTTCTAACAAATTCCAGGAATAACATCTCTTTCTAGTGATGGTTTTTAAAATGTTCTCCACCCTGTAGAGAAAATGCTTTTAAGTACTCACTGTCCACTCATCTTAGTTCACGGTATGAGTCATTTTAAAAAGTTTTTGCTTTCTGAACGTTTATCAAAACTTCAAAAGTAAATTTAATATTCAAATTTTTGTGCCACTGTGCTAAAAGAAAAGACTTCACTCCAGGAAAGAGAAATAATCTAGAGCACAGTTGCTTAGGATGTACATTGACTCAACTCACCATACCCCTCACCCAACTCTGGGAAATTTTTCTACCTGGTAGGTGAGCTTTTGAGTTTCAAATGAAGGGACCCTGGGCAACTCAACCTTTTTACCTTATTATCTCATTCAAATTTATTTGTTTGTTTATTGAGATTTTTAACGAATCTTTAAAAACACCTTGAAAGTATTGAGGCTGCTAGAGTCAATACCATCTTGCAAGGATGGATCAGGTTCTTGGCTTAGATTGGTGGGAGGCCATTGAAGGAAAGATTCCACTTCAACAGTGTGGTACCAGAAAAGATTACGAGTGAGTGTTATAGACTAAATTGTGTCACTCCAAAATTCATATTTTGATGTCCTAACCTCCAGTGAGAATGGAGGTGGCGCCTCTGGGAGGTAATTAGGCTTAAATGAGGTCATAAGGATAGGGCCCTTACAATGGGATTATTGTTCCTATAAGCACCAAAGAGTTTACGTTCTGTCTCTCTCTGTCATTCAAGAACACAGGGAGAAGGCAACCATCTGCAAATCAAGGAGAAAGCCATCACTGGGGAAACAAATTGGTCTGACACCTTGATCTTAGACTACCAGCTTTCAAAACTGTGAGAAATAAATTTCTGTAGTATAAGTCTTAGTGTTTTTTTTTATAAAAGCCTAAGCTGACTAATACAATGAAGAAACAGGGAAAGTATTGCAATGAAACAAAAGCTTCGGCTCTACTGCCTTTCTGACACCTATGCTCCACAAGTCATCAGTGTGCAAGTGTTTATATCCTTTTAAGTATTGAATTGGAAATCTTTAAGCATAGAGTCAAATTTCCTAATTTGTTCTATTAGAGACTAGAGCAAGAGCTCACTCATTCACATAAAAAATCCTGTCAGGACCTAAAGGAAATGTCCTCATAAACTTAATCTTCAAACACATGTTCTTTTAAATATCAAAGCTTTCATTCTAGTGTTTTATAAATCATTAGGAAGTTCTTAAGTTACTCCACTTTATTATCATAAACAATTCTGCTAGTGTATTAATGGGGAAGTAAAAAACAAAAAAACAAAAAAAAAAAACATAATTCCCCATTTCTAGGGGGTAGTGGTGAAGAAGGGATACCCACATCAAAAAGACACAAATTCCTATGACCCCCCCCCCACAAAACAATCTTGAGAAATGTTAGACTGGAGAGAAAAGCACAGACAAGACTGTAAAAAGTTAAAATTATGTTTTGAAAATGGGTTTAAGACATACATTTTTATTCATTGTGGAAAAAGAAAGTTAAAACTAAAGAGAGGACAGATTTACACTGGAAGTAATTTTATAGACTTTTATGGCAGAAAAAAAAAAACCAGGCACTTATTAATTAAGTTAAATTGTAATACATACAGGTTCAAAGGTATTCTAGTAAAGTAATAGATAAAACACATTGGAGAAATGGACAGCAGAAAAAAACTAAAGAATATCTGTAAGTGAAGGATGAAAATATGAAAACAATGTGACAATTTAGAAATTCAGACAATTCAGAAATTATCTTTGTACTAAAAATATGCAATGTATTAAAGGCTTATTTCTTTATTATTCTAATCAAGAGAGGTGGTATATAAATCTACCAGTTAAGAAATGAACTTTTGGATCAGACTACTGAGGTTCAAATCCCAGCTTTGCTCTTCCCTAGCTGTGCAATCTTTGGCTGATACTTAATCTCTCTGTACCTTTTCCTCATCTGTATAATGAAGTCTTTCTAAAGCACCAACCTGAAGATAAATTGAGTTAATACATTCAATGCACTATATCTGGCCTAATGTGACTATTCCATGAACCTCAGCCTCGTATACCCACCTCAGTGCCCCTTCAGTGGTATATAATTCTCAGCTCAGGCCAATACTAGGCTTGTTTGATGCAGGAAGAGCAGACACAGTCAGAAACTGAGAAGCTGTGCTCCCATGTCTCTGTATCTTTCAATAAATAATGTTGCACATTATGGTGCGGCCTGGTGTCCTTCCAATCAGATTGATGCCATATAAATGAGGCCAAAGCATAGTCTGATTATTATTTTATTTTTTTAAAAATGAACTCATATAATTATGTTTCACCAGTTTCAGATGCAATTCTTTGAATTTTAAGGTTTCTTTCCTTTGTAAAAAGGTATTTTATTGAATAAAACCAGACCCATTTGTTCTCTGATTGCCATTTCTGAAGCTGCTCTGCCAAGACAACATCATCAATCAAGGAGAGAATATGTCAGCAGGGGGCTTCTCTTCTTTTTCTGAGGTCCATGATGTTTGTTTTTCAACAGAAACAGAGCTCTGCGTAAACAGAAATTTTTATTTCAGAGTAAATGTTTTTGAGTTCAGCAGCACCTTTGTTTTCTGAGAATGTCAATTTTATTTTGGTTCCCAAGTCGATAGAAAAAGAAATAAATCGTTTAAAGAACCACATTTATTTCTTGCAGCAAAATGGTCTAAGGAAATAGCCAAAATGTTCAGCAAAGGAAGGCATTTGCTAAATAAATAAAAACTCCACAAACTAAATAGTAAATACATGTATGCGTGTGTGCCCACACAAGAAAGAGAGAAAGGAGCGTAAACAAGCTGTGCCAGCCTTAAGTAAAAAGGGCCATGGCATTGTACATCTCTGTAAACTTTGTAAAACACAAACAGAAACAGACTTGGTCTCTGTTTCTCCAAAACCTTGGTTCAAGTTTGTGTTCCGCCTTCTGAAAAAAAGGAACTTGAAAGTAAACATGAAACGTGGTTGTACTCAAATTCTTCAAGATATGCTTAGTGAAGCTCCAAAACGTTGACATCAGTAGGATATTCACAAATATGTGAGAAACAACTTAAGCACTTTTCATTACTGATAGAGTGATTGTTGTTTGACACATTAATTTAATAACAGCTTCTGAGAATCAGAGACATAAGACACTCATGTATCATATGGGCTGTATTTTTTATATCACAAGCTGTCATTCACACATCCCTCCCAGTCCCTACAAAGTTGAAGTTTTAATGAACACAGTTTAAAGGGCCGCAAAATCAAGTGGAAGGTTGGCAACCATCTGTTGAATTTGTGTTCCATAGATAGACAATCCCCACCATTTAGAAACTGGAGTGGATTGTTTTGCCCTGAATGGTGTGAATTTCCTCTCCAGGCAGTCCAAAAGCACAGATAATGACCACGTTGTACTGGAGAGGCCTGGCCTAAGAGCTTTCAGACTGGAAATAAAATCATACATTGTATTCCTTCTTGAGGAGGTCAACTTGCTTTATGCACACTATCTAATCAATTCTCAAAGCATTCCATTGAAATGAGGGAGAGGGAGCTACAATATTCACTTTACAGATGGATAACCTGAGGCTCCAAAAGGTTAAGCAGTTTCCCAAGGTCACGTTAGGCCAATTCCACATAACTGCAGTTACCTGGGCAATGTAGGCAAAGAGCAACAGACACAGACCACAGGCAGCTTTTGCTTAAATAGAGGTACAGTGCCTGGCATCACTAAAGAAAAACAAGGATTGGGCCACAATTATCCAAATAAGCTGGCCTATATGCCCAGATTCAAAGATGATTGACAATTTTCTATTCAACTTGAAACTGGACACAGCAAGGCAGTGAGAGAACAGAAATGAGGTCACAGATCTGCTATTTATAGGATATCAGCCACCACACTCAGCTGCTTTTCAGTTAAGGTGAATATTGAATGTAATTTTCTTTCTCCAACTCCATACAGAGATATTCCTTTCAGAAAAGGAAATTATAGAATTTAATAATATTTCTTGTGACATGGTCATTTCCTTTGTGACAGTCTCCTCAACTTTTGCCACATTTTCATCTGGACTTATTGACTATAAATAATAATGCAGTCACACTCTTCCTCGTGCTCCATGGATTTTTTTTTTTTTTTTTAGTAAAGCAATAATGATGCCATGGGCTTTTTAAAAAATTCTCCCACCTACAAATGATTGGTTGTATTTGCAAAGTTAAAACAAAACAGAATACCAATGTGGACAAGAAATGCACAACATGGCCACTTATGGGGTAAGAGATCTGTAGTAAGCTGATTTGCCTGTTTGGTTGCAAGAGTTAATTCCTGTGAAAGATACACTTCCGCACATTTCCTTTGGCTGAGCTTGGTCTGAAGCTTGTGAGGGCTTCCGACAGAGAGCAGGGGAGAACCGGAAGCCTCTGGTCTTTTGATGTAGATTGATGCATGACAGTAGCCCCTGCACTAAATATCAAGTTTTCTTTCTCTTCAGCATACTCCCAAATCATGAAAAGAGATTCCTTTAGCCCAAATGCACAGATAATAGTTCTAGCTGCAGATACAAATACCTTGTGTTTTCTGGTGACTCACCAACCGTAACCAAAACTGAAACAGCAAGTTGATGCAGAGAGGTTCAGGTGACATTCAAGATTAAAAATAAAAAGGCAAGGGAACGAGAGGGGAACCTGTCCGTGGAACACCTCCCAGCTTGTAATTCGAAAGGGACAGAGGAAGATGAGGGACTGAGAACTATTTACCTTCCTTTGGGGAAAAGGCTCCATGTCAGCTGCCTAGGACGTTACGTTTCCCAGGCAGCCTGGAGCTGCTGCAAGATGAGGCTGATGTCCCAAGACCCGGTAGTTAGTGCCCACGTTGACCAGATCAGGAATGCTCACCCTGGTGTGTGAGTAGCAATCGCCTAAAAATCTTGTTCAGCCTGTGGATTCCTAGACTCTACCCAAGCTGACATTGATTTGGTCAGTTTGAAGTTGATCTCAGTCACCTGCATTTTAACCAGAACCCAAAATAATTCTGTTTTAACACCTGGAGGCTGAGAAATTTATTGATAATACCACCTGGAGGACGTTTTCAGCACTGCTTACACATCCAGCATGCCAGAGCACCACCACAAACCTTACATTTGATGGATTTGGGGTTCACCTACTTAACAGATAGTAACATACAAAGGCCTGAGAATAAATCTAGAAGACATCATTTAAAGACTCATTTTCACTGGCAAAAAGAGACAGAGGTTACATCTGTTTAAACAGTCATGGCTGCAGTTGCTAATTTTGAAACTGACAATTGGCTTTATAGGGCAAAATATGGTTAAAAAAAAAAGATCAGAGACATTTATCCCTACTATCCACCTTTATACTCATAAGAGCTACGTCTGTAGAAACACAGTGTGTGTGTGTGTGTGTGTGTGTGTGTGTGTGTGTGTTTCTTCCACTGACCAGTATCTTCGTGTCTTGCCCTCCCCCTCAGCACCATATGCCAGGCTTTCTTCCTGTGCCCTCACTGTTTCCTTTGTCTCATTTGACAGCCCCCTTTGTCCTCATTTTCGCATCATTCAGCTATTGCCGATACAATAAAGCTCACAGAGAGGACTGCTCATTGGTGAGACTGTTGACCAATTTATGAAGAAGAAAGGAATCATCAAAATCATAACTCAATGTTAGTTAACATTTTAAATTTACAAAGTGCATTCACATTATGCCATTTGAATTTCACAAAACAAAAAAACCAAGGTAAATATTATTATGTCCAATGAAGGCATTGCCATTGAGAGAGTTTTAGTGACTTGTTCATGGTTACACTGTAATAAAGAATATAGCCTGGGCTTGGATTAAAACTTTAAGTGTTAGCTATTTTTTATTTATATCTATACCATTTGAGAAAAGGAAGACTTTTAGAACTACTCAGGGTTTTTTATATTATTGAAGTGTTCTAGTTTGAAATTTGGGTTTTTAAAAAATGATTACATAAAACTATCGGACTGTAAACAGGATGCAATTTATCCTGAAGCAATTTGTGCAATGGTCTAAAGAAAAGCACTTTTTGCATTTTTCTAGAAAGGGGACAGAAAAAAATGGCATAGACCAGTCATCCCATAAACTTGTTTAAAAAATAAATGCTTTGTTTTCCAGACACTTACCCAGCCACTTCTAGGATTACTGGTGGTCTTCCAAGTCAATCCAGTGAATCTTTGTACATTTTAACGTTGATCACTCTAGTCAGCAAAAGGACAATACTCAACCACCCATTCTGTTTTAATTGAAAAAATTCAGAATTAGCTGAAATATACAACAGAACAATGTGACTTTTCTATTAAATCACTCAATGTGGTTAAAAAAAAAAACAACTGAAAGCCTGTTATATGTTGGCAAGCACACCAGACAAGTCACTTAAAGAATTGTTTGAGAAAGCCAATTTGTAAGTAGCTACTAAGCTTGATCAAATAATTTAGACGACTATCTCTCTGCTTTATAACCTGTAGACACACATTCAAGACCCAGAGGATTTCCAAATTTACTCATAGAGCAGTAGACAACAAACGCAAAATGAAAAAAGGTAATCAACTTTCAAGTGCTTTCTATCCTAGAGGTGTTGTAGAAATTCTTGACATCATTTTAGCAAGTATTATAAAGTTATTTTTAAAACACCCCCTCCAAACCAATTACAAGTAATTTTGTAGTAACTTCAGAGAAGGGAGAAAAAAACCAAAGTGCAATTTTAATTTGCATTATTTTTATCACCAGAGTGGAAAATTTTGAATTTACTAGGGATGCGATTCCAAGGAATTAAAGGAAGGGACAGAGTCGCCTTAAAAGCAAGCTGTAGAAATCTTCCTTAGAAGATAGAGATTTGGAGTAAGAATTCTATCTTACAGTTAGAATTCTGTCTTACAGTTAGTCAGGGAAACAGACATTCACATATCTCACATGGCTGTTTGCTTTTTTGTTTTGTTTTGCTTTGTTTTGTTTTGTTTTTATTTGAAGTATGCACTAACCTACTCTGAGATCAATGCTTAAGGGTGTGGAGATTATCTTATTTGGCTGCTGTGGGCAGCAAGGATTCTGAAAAGTCAGCATCACATGGATATTTCCTGCTTATGAAGGTCAAGAGAGGCAGTGGCTATAAATCTCAGAGAAAAATTTGACCCAAAGGGAAGACTTAATGACAGAATGGCAATGCAGAGACTAAATGAACTTCACTCGGACTTTACAGGCAGAGGATGCTAAATAAGTATTCATATGAACTCAGACAGAAATTAGGCCATGTGACTTAGCCTGCCCAGTATTCTCCTCCCAAACCCCACCTGTATCTTCTGGAAGGTGAAGATACTCAAAGGCACGCCATCTAGATTGTTTTTCTAAAATGCAATTGCAGATTTATTTATTCTTCTCTTTTTGCACTTACATGGCTTATAAAAATGGCTGTTCTACTATGCCCTGGGGCCCCACCTCATGGGTTAGTCCTTCTTTGAAGACTCAATTATCCTGGTTTTCAGGAATTGGGTAAGAAGTCATCAGATAGTGAAATCATTATGTAGTTCAAAATTGTCTTTGTTTTTCATCCCTGTCTTGTCTTCTCCCAGTGTTCCTTCACTTCCCAGTGCCCAAGGCCTGATTTCTGACCCAACATCCCTCCTTCAAAGAAAATAATCTGGTTTGATAAAATGAATTCCCACTAGCAATGCATAACTTAATGTATTTCTTCACACAAGAATTTGCAAAAGGATTAAACTAACTCATGATGGAATTTAGGGCATTTTCCAGAGAAGCTAAAGATTTGGAAGAGTTTATTTTGTGGAGCTTCTCAGATATTGCTGTGTATATTACCAACAACATTATCCTCTAATAAGCCTTGACCAGGAATGTAGGAAGAGAACTGCTTATGACATGCAACAGTGTAAAATTAAGATAGTGAAGAAGGCAGAATGTCAACCCCTGCTCTTTTGAATACTTGAAGCCAATAGCTTACCATGGGATTGTTTTAGAGAAAAATTAAAATTATGTCCTGTAAACTAATGAAATACTCAAATAAATATAGAAGGTAAAGACATGATGATTCAGGTAATTCATCTTCTTTGCCTAAAATGATTTATATCATTTGACCAAAAGAGGATGAAATACCTGAAAGTCAAAATCAAGTATCTTTAAACTGATCCAATAAATATTTAACACTCCATTTCATCTTGTGGACACAACAAGAGAACACTTAGTAGACTGTGATTTGAGACAGTTGTTGAAAATTTGCTTCAGGGTGGTCATGCTATATAAACACCACAAATACTTTTAGAGAACATTTAATGTACTGAATCTAGGTTTTAATTGTTCTACCCTGGCAATTCCCTAGGGACCATGCCTAACAAAAGAAAGCAAGAAGATAGATAAAGACAAAGAAACATGTTCACAGCTTACGGTGGGGAACTAAGTGTGTTTACGTGAGTGTGTATAAATATTTGCATATAACACACACACACAAATGTGAGGGTGACCTAGTTATGCCACATGAAATCACTACATTTACTGTGTAACCCAGAATGGATCTGGCCTTTTCAAGTGGGATCCCTTAAAATTTTTTCATTTGGTCAAAAAAGAGTTCTAATGTCATAGAATATATCGACTTATACACATAAGTAGCAAAAAGATAAGAATGCCTGGGAACAGACAAAACTACTTCTTTGCTTTCTGTAGTTATGGACTGCAATGTTTTACTTTTAAACGTCAAAGTTATCTAAAGTACCCAAAATGATCAAAAAAGCATCTCAAATGAAAATGGCAAAAATATCCACTTCTTTAAATTATCTTTGTGAATACATTTTTTTTTTTTTTTGAGTTGGAGTCTCACTCTGTCGCCCAGACTGGAGAACAGTGGCCGCTCCTGACCACTGCAGCCTCAACCTGCTGGACTCCGGCTATCCTTCCACCTCAGCCTTCCAAGTAGCTGGAACCATAGGCGCGCACCACTACGCCTGGCTAAATTTTTGATTTATTGTAGAGATGAGGTCTCACTAAGTTGCCCAGGTGGGTCTAGAACCCGTGGACTCAGGCAATCCACTCACCTCAGCCTCCCAAAGTGCGGGATTACAGGCTCAGCCACCGAGCCCAGCGTGAATACATTTTAACTTTTTCTTATCATCACGTTGTTACACTACTTTTTCTATGGAATAAGAGAGGAAAAGAAAGAAAGAAATTATGTTAAATGATCAAATTTGCAAATATTTTCACATTGTATTTATGACATATTTCTCAAGATTATTATCATATACAGCTAATCAATTTTTATATGTTCATAATAAATCAATGAGAAGAGCAAATTGTACTAAGATATTTCTTAAGGGAGCATATTATCATACCACAAATTCTTGCAATGTGTAGAAAGAGAAGTACAACCAAAACTGAAATTAACGATTCTATTCATTTACTAAATATTTGTTCTAACTCATGTGCATTAGTTGTTTATAAATCTCCTTTGCCAATCAGCAAATTTATATAGAATGTCAATTTGATAGTTTTCTTGTATGATTTGATTATATAATGAATATATTCTCTTTCTGTGTTTAACAAATTATTAAACACAGTTTCACAAATAAAATGAGTCAAAAACTAATAAAAAAGCGACAATACTGCAAACCCTAAGTTTTACTCATTTATAAAATGAATGTACACGAAAGATAGAAGACGAATGATTTATACCAGGAAAGCTTAGTTTGGAAAGCTAAAGCCAAGTTGAATGGAAACTTTTTAAAAATGCTAAAAGATAAAAATTAAGAATAGACTTCTTGGGGGGAATGGTTTCATGTTAGTATGTGGCTATCAAAAACCACTCAAAGACAGTTCTCAAGTACGCTAGAAGGTTCATGCTGGGAGAAAAGAAAGGTGAAAACTAGACAGGATGCATCCTGGGGAAAACATCGTCCTCACTAAAAGGACTGAGTCCGCCAGGATGAAGCAGCTGTTGAAATATCAAGTACAAGGAGGTTAATGTTTTTCAGAAAGGCAAAATGTGAGCTCTTTGACTTCCAGGAACTTGTCTTACTTATCTGTGCAAACCCAGTAGATGACATGACTTCACATTCAATAAATGTGGAAGAAAAGAAAGAAGGAAGAAAGGAAGGGAGAGAGGGAAAAAGGAGGGGGAATAGGTTATGAGATACAATATGTATTTCATACTATTATAAATGAGTTAGACTATCTAGAATCCAGAAAATTATATTAAAGATTAAAGAAAGTGGCCCTAATTCTCAAAAAAGGGAATGAGCACATCCTGGAATTTACAAACAAATAACATTTTATTTAATATTCATTTACTAGCATAATTTGTTAAACTGGCAAGAGGTAGACTTGGAAAATTATACAGTGAACACGAGGCATCTGCACAATTCACTCCAAAAAAGTTATGAAAAATGAGTCTTTATTTTATTTTAATTGAATTACTGGGTTATAAATTAATAGAGATGATTCCAATATAGTTTATCTTCAAAATCTATCTGAGTTGAGTTCGTGGCTCAGCCTGTAATCCAGCGCTTTGGGAGGCCGAGGTGAGTGGATTGCCTGAGCCTGCGGGTTCGAGACCCGCCTGGGCAACTTGGTGAGACCTCATCTCTACAATAAATCAAAAAATTAGCCGGGAGTGGTAGCGCGCGCCTGTAGTTCCAGCTACTTGGAAGGCTGAGGCAGAAGGATCGCCGGAGCCCAGCAGGTCGAGGCTGCAGTGGCCAGGAACGGCCACTGCACTCCAGTCTGGGTGACAAAGTGAGACTCCAAAAAAAAAAAAAGTAAAAGGATAAATATTTAACCTTGCTTGTAGGATAGCTCATAAACTCCACAGGGATATTGCTTGCATTAAAAAAAAAAATCTTAGTAATTTTCATTAACTGGAACCTAAGGATGTGCTAACTGAATCACAATGGATGTTTCAAGTTGTCTGTGGATAGAATTCAGGAGGGCCCACAAACTTGAAAGATGAAAAAAATTCCTATTTTCACTAACCTTTGGGAGAAATTTAGCATATCTTTTCATTATGAATGTGGGCAAAACACAACAGAAGTATTGGCAGTACCTACAACTATGTCAACAAGAGTAATCAGAGATACTTTTCTATCATGTTACAATTTCTATATATATCTCAAAATGGTAACTATGCTTTTACTACTTAAAAATTCAGATAATGGTTGAACCCACCACTAGATCTTGTTAATAATACATTCATAAAGATACATATATATAAAATATACAGTACTAAATCATAAATTTCTTTTTTATCATTTTGATAACTGTATTTTAATATAATTTATTGAGGAGTAAGTGGCACAGTCATGTTTCATGGAACTCTGCTGGTCAGCTTACATGTGTACAGATCATGCTTGAATTTGCATTTCACATTTTATTGGAGATATGGACAATGGGAGTAAGTAAGGGGTTGGTGGGGGAGAAGCAATGCCCAGAAAGATAAAAGTCTAGGAATTATATCATGGGGAACATAATCCCTCTGGAAGCAAACACTAATTAGCACAATAAAGAGGAACCACGATGCAGTGAAAAAGACCATGTGCTTCAGTTTAGATAGAAGGACAAGAATCTTTCATCTCCTCCATTTCCCTCCCTGTATGTTAGGTGGCTGTTCAACTCTCTGAATCTCAGTTTTGGTATTTATAACTTGAAGAAAATGCACACAGTGCAGAGTTGGTATTAAAGTCTCTAACTGGTACATAATAGTGTCCTAAAAGTTGTGTCATTGTTGGCATGGGCTTGTCAAGAAAATCAAAATATTCAAATGCATATGCCCAAGACTGCCTCATCAGGGATGGGAGGTTTGGATGGACCCGCCTATCTTCAGGACTACTACATGAATGGAGGTTGAACAGCTCTGTTTTATTTTGCTCCCAGGGAGAACTAGACAAATGGTGCGTGGCAGCTTTTAGTTCACTGTCATAAAGAACTGCCAAGCTATCAAATTGTCCAGCAGTGGACCTTGGTTGCTTCATAAAGTAATGAGAATCTTGCCTGCATGTGTTGAAGTAGAAACTAGCTTTCTCTGCACTCTGGATAGGGTAGGGAAAGAGCTTGCCAAGATAGGAGGCTGCCCATGGGTCTCATGGGTTCCCTCCAACTGCAAGGCTCAAAGAGTCTCTGTAGCCTCATCAACAGGACTACACAGAAATAGTGTATCAGGCTGTCAGACTCAACAAATGTTGTTTGTCCTCTGTTGCTGAGGACCATAGCCATCACTTAAATGAGGAGATCATTAATTTGAGAATAGAGTTCCCAGCCTCTGGTAAAATGAACACAACATTGGACAGGGAACATTTTAATTTCAAAATAGATGCAGACAGTCATAGTTACAGGATTCTAACATGAACTAAGTTCAATTGTATAATAATTAATGACTACATAAAACAATTGAAATGATAATAAAATGTACATTAGTATGTTGTCATCAAAGAAATGCTTAACAGATTACCACTTTCTCTGGAAAATTATGGTCCTAAAGTTTGTTTCAAAAAATACCATCAACAAGGCCATCTTATAAAAAGTTCATCTCCAAAAACAGTCTAGTAACAGGTTGAGAATTTCTACTTTGAAGAGCAGCAAAGGAATCATAAACATTTTCTTACCAGATGTACTTCACAGATGTAAGGCACACAATGTTTTAGCAAGCAAGGAAAGGCAGAGAGAAACAGGACAGCTGGAAATCAAAAAACTGAGTCAATCATTTGTTTTAATAAATACTCAAATACACAGTATATTTATCATTTATTATATAGTTAACAGAAAGAACTTTCTTTTTTCTTTCTCCTCTTTTTTCCTCAGTATTCTCCTCTCCTCCCTCCCTCCCTCCCTCCCTTCCTCTCTCTCTCTCTCTCTCTCTCTCTCTCTCTCTCACTCTCTCTCCTTTCTCTACTTCTCTCTCTCTCTCCCAGTCATTTTCTATCCTTTAAGGGGGTCCTTCAGTGGATTATATACACTAAAGTTTTCCCATGTTTCCATACTATAAAATATTATCTCCTTCCCCCACTCCATTTCTATTCTACAAAATCTACTATTCAAAAATAGAAATAATTTTCCCAAAGAAAAGTACATCCTTATAGAATAACAGTTGATCAAGCCACTCACATTTCTAAATAAACTAACAATAATTTTTAAAAATTAACAAAATCTCATACTGTTTGAACTATTTGGATGTGCATAAATATTTGCTACTATTTTATGTTTATCTAGATGTTAAAAAAAAATTTAAGAAATAAATTTTTGTGAATATACCAGCAGCTAAAGATTTTTCACATAAAGTATTTATTCATTAAATTCTGGCCTGTTACATAGATTCATGTCATATTCTGCTTATCATAGACAAGATTTATTTTAATCCCACCTATAAAGATATCACAATGTATATTATGCTGTAACTTAGAAATCTGAATACTGTACTTGATTAAATGCTGTTATGTAACTGCAAAAGTTCCAAGAGAAAAAAATCATTCACAATACAACACTACCTCAGGATGTCCCATTAGCAGGGCCATCTTAGTTCTCCCAAGAGTGAACTTTCTGTTCTGAAGTACAGTCCCAGGAACTTGACCCACCCACAACCTCCAAAGTGGGGTGCTTCCAGAGAATGGTGTATAAACTCAATCCCGATTTATGAAAGTATGATAAGAAATATAATCGCTATAGGGCACAAATCATTCTCTTTGCAGAAGTGAATCAGAAGAAAAAAAGGAGTTTAAAAGATGAAGAGAATGTCTAATGGGACAGCCTGTGGTGTCTTGTCAAGGCTGGGCTTATCACTGAGTCTGGGCAGGACAATTTTCCAGACCAGGTACCTACCTACTCTCCTGGAAAGTGCTGGAATGAACACTATCACCAACAGCCTTTTTCTATCTTCTCACCACTGACCAGTATTCTGATCATTACATTTTTCTCTAAATATATAAGCACTTTTGAAATATATAGTCAAAATTGATACTCTAGGGTACCATTTGATACTTTAAGATAATCATGCATTTCTTTGATCTACTAATCTGTTGATGTTAGTGTTATACTCTAAGGTAGTGGGAAAGGAGGATTTCTTTCTGAAATACAAATATTAAGATATGTATATCTGTTGGTAACAAAGAATGTAGCCAAGAAAGGTTTTCTATAAATACAAAAAAAAAAAAAAATGATGTACTTAGAAGCTACCGCCCACAGAGAACAAGACAAACTCCTAGTCCCACCATTTGCCGCTTGTGTGAGCATTGGTCAAATTATTGAATCTGATCCTCAGTGCCGGAGACCAGCTCCAGCCGGGTTCAGAGTACCCCAAAGGTGGAGATGGCGTCGGCGATTAGGGGGAAGAAGAAAGAGAGAAGAAAGAGAGAGAGAGAAACAAAGAGACTGGACTCCTGTCTAGTGCAGAAGCAATGTGTGTTATTCAGAATGTTATTGGGAATTACAACGGGTCTTTTATACACAAAGTCAGATGTGGGAGGGGCGTCCTCCACCCACCAGAAAACTTTAATTCATGAAAACTTAATCAATGATTGCCTTTAAACCCTTTTCATATGATAATCTTAAAATCCCATAACAAAGGATAGCCTAATCCGTGACTGACATATTCTATAAACCTTTTTCATCCTAAACTGATTGATTTATGACAAGTTAAACAATTCTATAGAAGCTTAAGTATTTACTTTACAAACGAAAGTGGCCCATCCCAGAATGTTTGGAATGTGGCCCAGTCCAAAGTTCACAGTGGGCTACCTGCAAGTAATCCAGCCACAGTCTTTCAATAGAATGACTGTCTTCTAAAACTATATTCTACACAATTTACACCTTATTCAACTTCAGTGAATCCTGAGATCACAACCCAGAAGCCTGTGACCAATACTATGGCTCTTAGATGTGACCCAAGTTTGAATTGCAAGTTGTGTGAAAGCCGAAACTGCTGTTTGTGGAAGAATGGGAGCAATGAGCTTCTAAAGTTAGCTTGTGTTCGTCTGGGTCTCAGAGTTTTTATGTTTGAGCTTATAGGAGTTTAATCTGGTTAGTGCTGAGTAGAAAGGGGGAGGAAATGGGGTCAATAGCTCCCGAACGCATCCTAGTGGTGTCAGGGTCAACAGCCCTTCCTGATCCCTAATGCTCAGTGGGCCTCCGTGGCCGGCTCCCAACACCTCAGACTGACCATCTGTGAGAATAGCATCTGCCTTCCAGGCCATATCATGAAGACTTTGAGTAACATAGAGTTGGATGCACTAAGGGGCTGTTTGGGACATTTCTCACTTGATTTCTTTTCCTTTGTTGCCTACTCTTCTCCCCCCACCCCCCCAAAAAAAGAAGAACAACAACCTTGGCATCACTTCCCATTTTGTCACTAACAAGTCGAGAGATTTTATGTGGGACTCATGTATGTCTACTTCATTAGCACACCCATATACTCGGGAGGCCGAGTGCGATGACTCAAGTCTGTCATCCCAGCACTTTGGGAGGCCAAGGCAAGAGGGTTGCCTGAGCTCAGGGGTTCAAGACCAACCTAGGCAACTTGGTGAGACCTCATCTCTACAATAAATCAAAAAATTAGCCAGGTGTGGTGGCGTGCGCCTGTAGTTCTGGCTACTTGGAAGGCTGAGGCAGAAGGATCGCCTGAACCCAGCAGGAAGAGGCTGCAATGGTCGTGAGCATGTCACTGCACTCCAGCCTGGGCGGCAGAGTGAGACTCTGAATCAAAAAAATAAGATAAAACAGCCTATGGGGATATCTCTCTTACAAGCATCAGCAAAGTAACTTTGGGATTAACAACTCCTGGTACATGCATTATTCCCTCACAGCATTGCTTTCTCAATCTTTCCTATGTTAATTTGCACTTGATGCCACATTGCTCAGTTTCATTAATCTGCATGTGCCTTGTTGCCCTAATATTTTAACTTCTTGGGAATAGAGATTTTGCTTTCTATTGATTTTCAACTGGTCCCCTCAATCACCTAAAACCTCAGCCCAGCCCTCACAAATTCTACAGTGGCATTAATTTTGTGTTGACTGGCTGGCTAATGAGAACTTATTTTAGCACTATAGAAGGATTAAGTCTATGGGGGAGCTGTTAGATATATCAAAGCAGCAGAATAAAGAGAGGAATCAAAGAAGGTGAGGAAACTACTTGCCCTTCCTCTCCTCTAAAAGGTAAATGATTTATTTGCTTCAATCTCAGAAGGCATACAGGTACCTTCCCGGTGGCTACTTTCAACAAATAGTGGCCGCAAAGAAAGTCAGAAATACAAGTCTCAAAGCAGAGATAAGAGAAACACTTGAAGAAAAAAAAAAAGCCACAATAAATCAATAGGTACTTAGAGTTACAAAGAAATTAAGGAATGTAAATGCAAACATTTTTCTCAAGAGTGTCTTAAGTAATCATCTTAAAACATTTGCTATAAAAAGCTATATTCTCAGCCGGGCTCGGTGGCTCAGCCTGTAATCCCGCGCCTTTGGGAGGCTGAGGT